>NW_027189150.1:470000-642500 GCF_040958095.1 Procambarus clarkii | reverse complement strand
CCTCCCTGGTCGTGGAGCCAGTCTAAGTACTTCGCACAAACATATGTACAGGCAGTCTGCTCAGTAATCGACTATGCCGCACCTGCACTCAAGCAACTCAATCACAACAACAGTTAAAAATGCTTTAAGTGACCAAAAACAATGTTATGGGAACCCCTATGTAGACCAGGCTTCAAACTTAGACTGGAAACTTCCCTCTCTTCAAGAAAAAATATCTCAAAGAAAAGCAACGATTATCAGTAAGATAATTATTTCCTCATATCCTGTCCCAGTACGATAGGTCTTGGTGAATGAACTTGGCCATAACAACAGACTCTTGGGCTGCCAGAGGGGGAAGAGTCCATAACAGTCTGCAATTAAAAAGCATGATTCTTGATAAGAGGTGGTGACCAACCACACCCAAACTATACTCGTTCTCGCCCGTGGGTGAAGCAGACCTTCAAAATAGTAATAGAACGTCTCCCGATGAAAAAAAAGGCTACCTGTGATCCAAAAATCCTAAGGCGCATTATAGAAAAGCATTGCAGTAACAGAAGCCATCCACATGATCAAAGACGGGTTGGTGGACACAGCATATGAGAGTGCCAGCCCTGTTTGGCACTGGCAGCGAACAGACATATTGGCGAATGGGAGGACCACTCATCAACCCAAACTGAGCTGTTTGCCATACAACAGGCATTCGCATGCGTGATTGCATAAAACAATCAAAATGCAATCACACATACTCAAAAGCTGCCCTTCAAATATTATGAAATAAGCAGTGGAGAGACAACGTGATAATTATAACCATTTTCTATTTTGGGGAAGAAGCTACAGGCAAAACTCTACATAACCCTAAACTGAATCCCATCCCATGTTGGAAACCCATTATATGAGAAAGCTGATGAAATTGTTAAATTGGCAATTCGTCATCCAGTAATACATAAGACTCCAACCCAGCCTAGAGTACATAAACATCACCAAGAACTCACCTCGATAACAGCCCATCTACACCAAAGAGTAGCAGAAGGTTCGCCCTCTGCAATACGGTATCTTCAGGCCACTAAGTTAGAAAGGTTAAATATCCCAAAGAGAATCCACAGGGCAATAACAATTCGGATATATGGACTACATTTAGGTTACAGATGCAGCTGGGAGATTGGTGAACCCAGACAGAGGGAATGCATCTTCTGTCAATCACAGAAAAGCCACTACTTCATCATCTCTCGCAATATGAAGCAACCAACGACCTCAGAAGAGCTTTAAGAGTCCCTAAAACTTGTAGTAACCACCCTAAGGCCATCAACACTGTCACTCGTCTGGTCAAAAAAGACGTTTAGCAGCTGGACACCCTCAAATATTGTCAAGCAGTGTCCTTCCCCGTGATAGCAGCCTGACTATTGAATGCGACCTCAGCACACAGTATACATATTATTATTAATAATATTTAAATATAATAATAATAATGATAAAACTAATCTAACTAATACGGCTTATCTTGAGATGATATCGAGACTTAGTGACCCGCGGCCTGATCCTTGACAAGATCTTTTTGTTACACACCCCTCCAGGAAGCAGCCCGTAGCAGCTGTCTAGCTCCCAGGTACCTGTTTACTGTTAGGTAACAGGAGCATCGGGGTGAAAACCATTTTGCCCATTTGTCTTCACCTCCACCGAGGATCAAACACAGAACATCAGAACTATGAATCCGAAGCACTGTCCACCCAGCTGTCAGGCGGCCATTCATGCCCTTTCCACCTCTTGGGTGGCTTAATCTTTATCAATCAATCAATTGAGTAATCAGTTACAGCTCCACTCTATTCCAGGTAAATCTACTACAGGCTCACCACAGCCTGTGCTGCTTAGAAAATTGTGTTAACAGGGGCATCGGGTACCCTCATTTCCATCAACAGTACCACCACCAGTACCTCCACCAGTAACCTCAGCACCACCACCAGTACCCTCAGTACCACCACCAGTACCTCCACCAGTAACCTCAGCACCACCACCAGTACCCTCAGTACCACCACGAGTACCCTCAGTACCACCACCAGTACCTCCACCAGTAACCTCAGTACCACCACCAGTACCCTCAGTACCACCACGAGTACCCTCAGTACCACCACCAGTACCCTCAGTACCACCACCAGTACCCTCAGTACCACCAGCAGTACCCTCAGTACCACCACCAGTTCCCTCATTACCACCACAGGAACCCTCAATACTACCACTAGTACCGTTAGGTCTACAACCAGTACCCTCTGTACCACCACCAGTACCCTCTGTACCACCACCAGTACCCTCAGTATCACCACCAGTACCCTCAGAACCACCACTAGTACCACCACCAGTACCCTCAGTACCACCACCAGTACCCTCAGAACCACCACTAGTACCCTCAGAACCACCACCAGTACCCTCAGTGCCACCACCAGTACCCTCAGAACCACCACCAGTACCCTCAGTACCACCACCAGTACCCTCAGAACCACCACCAGTACCCTCAGAACCACCACCAGTACCTTCAGTACCAACACCAGTACCCTCAGTACCAACACCAGTACCCTCAGTACCAATAGCAGTACCCTCAGTACCAACAGCAGTACCCTCAGTTCCAACACCAATACCCTCAGTACCAACACCAGTACCCTCAATACCACCACTAGTACCCTCAGTACTACCACCAGTACCCTCATTACCATCACCAGTACCCTCAGTACCACCACTAGAATCCTCATTACCACCACCAGTACCCTCAGTACCACCACCAGTTCCTTCATTACCACCACAGGAACCCTCAATACTACCACTAGTACCGTCAGGTCTACAACCAGTACCCTCTGTACCACCACCAGTACCCTCTGTACCACCACCAGTACCCTCAGTACCACCACCAGTACCCTCAGAACCACCACCAGCAACCTCAGAACCACCACCAGTACCCTCAGTACCACCACCAGCACCCTCAGTACCACCACCAGTACCCTCAGTACCACCACCAGTTCCTTCATTACCACCACAGGAACCCTCAATACTACCACTAATACCGTCAGGTCTACAACCAGTATCCTCTGTACCACCACCAGTACCCTCAGTACCAACACCAGTACCCTCAGTATCACCACCAGTACCCTCAGTACCACCACCAGTACCCTCAGTACCACCACCAGTACCCTCAGTACCACCACCAGTACCCTCAGTACCACCACCAGTACCCTCTGTACCACCACCAGTACCCTCAGTACCACCACCAGTACCCTCAGAACCACCACTAGTACCACCACCAGCAACCTCAGAACCACCACCAGTACCCTCAGTACCACCACCAGCACCCTCAGTACCACCACCAGTACCCTCAGAACCACCACCAGTACCCTCAGTGCCACCACCAGTACCCTCAGAACCACCACCAGTACCCTCAGTACCACCACCAGTACCCTCAGAACCACCACCAGTACCCTCAGAACCACCACCAGTACCTTCAGTACCAACACCAGTACCCTCAGTACCAACACCAGTACCCTCAGTACCAATAGCAGTACCCTCAGTACCAACAGCAGTACCCTCAGTTCCAACACCAATACCCTCAGTACCAACACCAGTACCCTCAATACCACCACTAGTACCCTCAGTACTACCACCAGTACCCTCATTACCATCACCAGTACCCTCAGTACCACCACTAGAATCCTCATTACCACCACCAGTACCCTCAGTACCACCACCAGTTCCTTCATTACCACCACAGGAACCCTCAATACTACCACTAGTACCGTCAGGTCTACAACCAGTACCCTCTGTACCACCACCAGTACCCTCTGTACCACCACCAGTACCCTCAGTACCACCACCAGTACCCTCAGAACCACCACCAGCAACCTCAGAACCACCACCAGTACCCTCAGTACCACCACCAGCACCCTCAGTACCACCACCAGTACCCTCAGTACCACCACCAGTTCCTTCATTACCACCACAGGAACCCTCAATACTACCACTAATACCGTCAGGTCTACAACCAGTATCCTCTGTACCACCACCAGTACCCTCAGTACCAACACCAGTACCCTCAGTATCACCACCAGTACCCTCAGTACCACCACCAGTACCCTCAGTACCACCACCAGTACCCTCAGTACCACCACCAGTACCCTCAGTACCACCACCAGTACCCTCTGTACCACCACCAGTACCCTCAGTACCACCACCAGTACCCTCAGAACCACCACTAGTACCACCACCAGCAACCTCAGAACCACCACCAGTACCCTCAGTACCACCACCAGCACCCTCAGTACCACCACCAGTACCCTCAGTACCACCACCAGTACCCTCAGTATCACCACCAGTACCCTCAGTATCACCACAAGTACCATCAGTACCACCATCAGTACCCTCAGTACCACCACCAGTACCCTCAGAACCACCACCAGTACCCTCAGAACCACCACCATTACCCTCAGTACCACCACCAGTACCCTCAGTACCACCACCAGTACCCTCAGTACCACCAACAGTACCCTCAGTACCACCACCAGTACCCTCAGTACCACCACCAGTACCCTCAGAACCACCACCAGTACCCTCAGAACCACCACCAGTACCCTCAGTACCACCACCAGTACCCTCAGTACCACCACCAGTACCCTCAGTACCACCACCAGTACCCTCAGTACCACCACCAGAATCCTCAGTACCACCGCTAGTACCCTCAGTACAGCCACTAGTACCCTCAGTACCACAACCAGTACCCTTAATATCACCACCAGTACCACCACCAGTACCCTCAGTACCACCACCAGTACCCTCAGTAAAACAACCAGTACCCTCAATTTCACTACCAGTATCCTCAGTACCACCGCTAGTACCCTCAGAACCACCACCAGTACCCTCAGTACTGTTACGAATCTAACTAGGATTCTAACATTACTCTTGATTCTTATTACTTTATTATCTTGTTCTATAATTAATTAATATTGCATCCAGTTGTATGATATAAGATTTCGTATGTTATATATTATAGCATGCTGTAGTGTGCCTGAGTTGCATTATATCGTATGAGGCTTTTGTGTTAGATTTCTCATGTAGTTTCTCCATGTGGACGATTGACCATATTTGGATGTTCCCACACTAGTCATATGGCTAGTGTGGGAACATTGTTGTCAATCGAGTGTTTATAGTTTTACCTTGATTAATTCCCATATTTGGTTGCCGTATTATTGTATGGAATGTTGTACCTGTGTTTACTACTCTTTAGATTCATAATGTTTTGAATATTAGTACTACATTTTGTTATTAGAATTTCCACAATGTATATGTGGATGGTTAATTGATTTTTTGGTAGACGCTTGGCCTGCGGACTAAAGCGTGTGCAGAAGCGTGGCAGCTATTGTCGAGAGGAGTCGTGTTTGAAGTTAAGTCATTGGTCACTTATTTTAGCCTATATAAATGTTAATTATCTGGTTAAATTTGTGTATAACTATTAATTAATCCATGTGCTGGTGTTAGTGCTAATGTCTCAATAAGGAGGTTATTCTATGATTTTGCATGCTGAAGAATATTTCTGGCTATTATTTATACATCTAATTGTTATGTTTGTCCCCCTTAGCATAAATATATTGTTCTCCATTTTATGCATTGATGTATCTAAACCCCTAGACATTTGTTGGCAAGGCCGATTTATTACCATTTCTTTACACGGCGGGGAGAAGAACATTATTTAGTCTCAAGGGTGGTAACAAATGAGGGCCTGTGTCCGGGAGATTAAACCTTAATTCCCTGTAATGTTTGTACAATTAACAGTGCTAATTATTAATAGCACTTGCCTTCCTAGGTCCTCTGTGATTATCTAGTGACACCTAATCAAGCCTGTGAAATTATCTGTTCAATCTGAGCTGCTGTGAAAACTTCTCAACGCTTCACGATTTGAGGTAAGTGTTCAGCTTGTGCCAGGGGCCAAGCATAATTTTCAGTGTTGTTTCAAGTGTAAGTTGTGATAATTGAGCCAACCATGGAGGATCAGGTTGCTGCGCTGGTAGAACAGCCAAATTTTGGTAAAATTTAAGACTTAAAGAAGTCTGGTTTGTTATTGCTGGCTGATAAATTGAACCTAGCAATTTCCAGTAAGATGTTGAAAGCTCAAGTGTTAAGAGTGATTGTCACACACTTGGTGGAGGAGGAGAAACTTGAAGAAGAGTGTTTGGTAGAGTTAGAAGAAGAGTCAAGTGACTAGGTGGCAATCTTAATGTTGAAGACTCAATTAGAAATGGCTAGGCTAGCAGCAGACAAGCAGAAGTTGGAGTTGTAGAACCAGACAAAACACCTTGAGTTGGAGGCTCAGTTATGACTAGCAGAGCAACAAACTAAACAAACCGAGCAGCAGACTAGACAATTAGAAATTCAGCAGAGTATGGCTGAAAATAATAACAGGTTAGAACAGCAGAGGATTGCGGCAGGTTTGGGTAACACTAGTAATAATCCAGAGAGTACATATAGTTCTTCTAAGTACAGTAAACATGTAGAATTACCTAAGTTTAATGAAGAAGATCCAGAAATATTTTTCTTGCATTTTAAGAAATTAGCAGTCAGCATGAACTGGCCTGTAGATCAATGGGTTAGCATATTACAAGGACAATTTAAGGGTAAAGCTCAAGAGGTATTTGCATCTTTGCCTGCTGAGAATTCTTTCGATTTTAAATTTGTTCAGCAAAATATTTTGATTGCTTACCAGCAGATCCCAGAGGCACATAGAATAAAATTCAGAAGTTTAAAAAGAGCACATGACCAGACTATTTCTGACTTTGTACGAGTAAAATTAAATCACTTTGACAGATGGATTAAAGCACTTAATATTACAGAGTTTGAGACTTTGAGAGACCTCATAGTAACTGAAGAAGTAGTGGGATGTCTACCAGAGAAATTAGCTTTATTTATGGCTGAAAATAAACAAACCACTGATCTTATAAAACTAGCTAAGCTAGCTGATGAGCATGAACTACTTACTAAAGTGCCTTTTAGAGCACCAATTAATCATTTTAATGCTAAAACTTATCATTATGCTCATAAAAATCATGTTTTCCAGACTCTACCAGCTACTTCACCTTCTCCTGTAAAGCCTAAATCTGAGAAACAACAGACAGGGTTTTCAACCTCAAGTAGTGATTAAGCCTGCAGTGGGTTCGGCTGTTCCGACCACTAGCAGATATTGCACGCATTGCAGGAGAAGAGGTCATGTGGTAAATTCCTGTTATGCCTTGCACCCTGAGTTGAGACCAACTGGTCTGATTATGAGCAGGGGTTTGCAAACCTTTAATGCCAATGTTGCTTCAGTCATGCCCAAGTGGATGACTAATTTTGATCCATACCTACATTCGGGAACCCTATTATGTACTAGTGGAACCTGGAAACCAGTTCAGTTGTTAAGGGACACTGGTGCTTCCCAGTCTTTAATTTCTCGCCGTGTTTTTACTGATGTTAGCACAGAAGACACTGGAGAGGTAGTGTTATTGCAGGGACTTGGAGGGCATATCCAGCGTGTACCATTAATTAAGATTAACCTGAATTCTTCTATTACACCAGGTTGGTGCACTGTAGCAGTCAGTGAGCAGTTGCCCATTCCTGGGATTGATATAATTGTAGGTAATGATTTTGACAAGTGTCAATTTAGTGGGACCGATTGTCCTGTTATGTATACTAAACCTAATGCAGTACTGGCTCAACCAGATGCGGATGATGGTGTCATTTATCCCGCCTGTGTTGTGACCAGATCCATGGGTAAGCAGAATGTGGTAAGTCCTGCTACTACCAAGGGGGATGTTCTCAAGGCCAGGACCCCTTCAGACAGGGAAGTGGAGGTGGACCTTGAAGATACATTTTTAGCTCACGTGGATGTCGAGAGTGAGGCCGGTGCCAAAGCCCTAATTTATTCTGACCCAGATGGTCTGGAAGATGTGGCCCAGGAATCAATTCCTTGCCCGCTCGCTCCAGTTGTAGAGTTCCAGACCTTGCGTAAGTTACAGAGTACTGATCCCAGTCTAGCTGAGTGTTAAGCAGAAGCAGCCGACACCATTGATACTTTGGAGGAGAGTACGGGTTGTTATTTCAAGGATCAATGTCTGATGAGAAGATGGAGACCATCAGGAACTCCCTCATCAGATGATTGTGAGTCTAAAACCCAGCTCGTTGTGCCAACAGAGTATAGGGAGCAGGTATTGCAAGCTGCTCATGATGACCTGATAGGAGGCCATCAAGGCATTACCAGTATGTATCATAAGATCTGTAAACTTTTTTTTTGGCCAAAACTTAAAAAAGATGTGGTCAGATATTGCCACAATTGTGTTGTGTGTCAAACTGTTGGTAAGCCAAATCAGACTGTGCCACGAGCACCATTATACCTTATAGTAGTGCCAGAGGAGCCTTTTACTCATGTGGTACTGGATTGTGTCGGACCTTTACCCCGTACCAAATCCGGAAATATGTATATGTTTACAATTTTATGTATGAAGCGTATGCTTTACGTATTATTAGAGCTTCTACCATTATAAGGCAGTTGGAACGATTTTTCTCACTATTTGGTATGCCCCATATAATTCAAACTGATAATGGGAGTAATTTTTGTTCCACAACCTTTCAACAATTTTGTAATACTTTTGGTATAAAGCACAATTTTTCTAGTCCTTACCATCCTCAGAGTCCAGGGGATCGAGCGGTTCCACCAAACTCTCAAGAAAATGTTGAAGGTAACTGGGGAAGATTCATCCAGACATTGGGATGATAATTTGCCATTTGTTTTATTTGCGGCTAGAGATGGATTGCACAGTGCACTAGGCTGTTCTCCATTCGAGCTTGTATTCGGACATCAGGTGAGAGGACCTTTAAAGATGTCATATGAGAAACTGTTAGGAGATGTTACAGCCAGGCAGAGTGAGCGTTACCTGACTGATGTCAAGAGCAAGCTGTCCAGAACGAGGGATTTGGCCGTACGACATCTAAGTGAACAACAACAGGTAATGAAGCAGAAACATGACCTGAGGTTCAAGGCCAAACTCAGAGTTTTTGAGTCAGGAGATTTGGTATTGGTCTTGAAGCCTCGTATGGGTACGTCTATGTCTAATAAATTTGCAGGACCGTATCAAGTATTAAAACGTCTTGGGGAAGCTACTTACAAGGTTTGCCATCCCAAGCAGAAGCGACAGACCATGAGTGTACATGTAAACCGGTTGAAGGCTTATTGTGGGCCTAGTATTGTGGCTTGTTGTGTTGCTGAGGAGGTAATTCCTGAAGAGTAGTGTTGCTGAGGAAGATGGTAATTTTTGTTTGTCTAATTCCAGTAGTTCCGGGGAAGAATTGTCGAGTCATTTGCAGGATGAGGAGAGAGCAGAGTTCCAGGACCTTTTGGAGGTGTCTTCTAGCTTGTTTGGGGAGGTCCCCACTCAGACTTCTCTCATTACTCACGATATCACCCTGACAAATGTGACTCCAATTCGGCTGCACCCTTATCGAGTGACACCCGAGAAACGTCGTATCATCCAGGAGGAGGTTGATTATCTTCTTCGACATGGGTTCATTAGACCCAGTCAGAGTTCCTGGAGTTCGCCATGTCTATTAGTACCAAAACCAGAAGATAAGTGGAGATTAGTAGTGGATTATAGAAAACTCAACCAGGTAACTGTAGTTGATGTTTATCCTTTATCATTATTGGAAGAATGTGTTGATACTATAGGTCATGCCAACTTTGTATCTAAATTGAACTTATCTAAGGGATATCATCAGATACCTCTTACAGATTTTGCAAGGGAAGTGACAGCATTTATCACTCCTGATGGAGCTTACGAGTTTAATGTCATGCCTTTTGGATTAAGGAATGCTCCAGCCACTTTTCAGAAATTAATGAATTCTTTGTTGAAGGATGTGCCAGACTGTAGGGCATATTTGGATGACATTGTGATTTTCAGTAAGAATTGGGTAGATCATATGTCTAGTTTAAAGAAATTGTTTAATGTGTTACAACATCCTAATTTGACTGTCAATATGAAGAAATGTAGTTGGGCTAAAGGAACTATAGTGTATTTAGGACATGAGGTCGGACAAGGAAGGATAGTCCCATTGCACGACAAGATCCAGGCAATTGTGGAATACCCAGTCCTAACAAATAAGAAGTCTGTGCAAAGATTTATTGGAATGTGTGAGTATTATAAGAGGTATTGTAAAAACTTTTCCATTGTTGCTGCACCCATAACAAATCTTTTAAGGAAACAGGTAAAATTTAAGTGGACGCAGGAGTGTCAGAACTCTTTTCAGAAGTTGAAAGGAATTCTCTCTACCTCACCTGTGCTAGCTAGTCCACAGTATGATAAACCTTTTATTCTTCACATTGACGCTTCAGATTTAGGAGCAGGTGCTGTTTTGTTCCAAGTAGGACCAGATGAGTTAGAACATCCTGTTTATTATTTCTCATGTAAGTTTGACAAGACACAAATTAATTACTCTGTAGTTGAGAAAAAAACAGTGTTTAATACTGGCAGTGAAGAAATTTGAGACATATTTGTCAGGAAATCAAGTGGTAGTATATACAGACCATAATCCATTGACATTTATCAACTCTATGAAGTGTAAAAACCAGAGAATACTTAGATGGTCATTGATTCTGCAAGAATTCAATATTCTAATTCGTCATATTCCTGGGAGGCAAATTGTTATTGCTGATGCCTTATCCAGAGGATTTCCTGTTGCAGTGCCATAATATGTAGTGTTCTTTATTCATAAGATGTATGTAAATTTTGTATTTTTTTTACTGTGTGAAATTTCATTGTTTTGTACTTTGATTTTAGTTAAAGTATTTTCATGTTGTATTTTCACGTTATATTTCATGCAGTCAAAAAAACAAAAAATGAAATCAATCTTCAGTTAATTTCATTCTTTTCTTAGGGGACGGGAGGGATGTTACGAATCTAACTAGGATTCTAACATTACTCTTGATTCTTATTACTTTATTATCTTGTTCTATAATTAATTAATATTGCATCCAGTTGCATGATATAAGATTTCGTATGTTATATATTATAGCATGCTGTAGTGTGCCTGAGTTGCATTATATCGTATGAGGCTTTTGTGTTAGATTTCTCATGTAGTTTCTCCGTGTGGACGATTGACCATATTTGGATGTTTCCCACACAATGTTCCCACACTAGTCATATGGCTAGTGTGGGAACATTGTTGTCAATCGAGTGTTCATAGTTTTACCTTGATTAATTCCCATATTTGGTTGCCGTATTATTGTATGGAATGTTGTACCTGTGTTTACTACTCTTTAGATTCATAATGTTTTGAATATTAGTACTACATTTTGTTATTAGAATTTCCACAATGTATATGTGGATGGTTAATTGATTTTTTGGTAGACGCTTGGCCTGCGGACTAAAGCGTGTGCAGAAGCGTGGCAGCTATTGTCGAGAGGAGTCGTGTTTTTAGTTAAGTCATTGGTCACTGTTATTTTAGCCCATATAAATGTTAATTATCTGGTTAGATTTGTGTATAACTATTCATTAATCCATGTGCTGGTGTTAGTGCTAATGTCTCAATAAGGAGGTTATTCTATGATTTTGCATGCTGAAGAATATTTCTGGCTATTATTTATACATGTAATTGTTATGTTTGTCCCCCTTAGCATAAATATGTTGTTCTCCATTTTATGCATTGATGTATCTATACCCCTAGACATTTGTTGGCAAGGCCGATTTATTACCATTTCTTTACACGGCGGGGAGAAGAACATTATTTAGTCTCAAGGGAGGTAACAAGTACCACCACTAATACCATCAGTACCACCACCAGGGCCCTCAGTACCACCACCAGAACCCTCAGTACCACCACCAGTATCCTCAGTACCACCACCAGTATCCTCAGTACCACCACCAGAATCCTCAGTACCACCACCAGAATCCTCAGTACCACCACCAGAATCCTAAGTACCACCACCAGTACCCTCAGTACTACCACCAGAACCCTCAGTACCACCACCAGTACCCTCAGTACCACTACCAGTACCCTCAGTACCACCACCAGTACCCTCAGTACCACCATTAGTACCCTCAGTACTACCACCAGTACCCTCAGAGCAACCACCAGTACCCTCAGTACCACCACCAGAACCCTCAGTAAAACCACCAGTACCCTCAGTTTCACTACTAGTACCCTCAGTACCACCGCTAGTACCCTCGGTACCACAACCAGTACCCTCAGTACCACCACCAGAATCCTCAGTACCACCACCAGTACCCTCAGTACCACCACCAGTATCCTCAGTACCACCACCAGCACCCTCAGTACCACTACCAGTACCCTCAGTACCACCACCAGTACAATCAGTACCACCACCAGTACAATCAGTACCACCTCCAGTACCATCTGTACCACCACCAGTATCCTCTGTACCACCACCAGTATCCTCAGTACCACCAATAGTACCCACAGTACCACCACTAGTACCCTCAATACCACCACCAGTACCCTCAGTACCACCACCAGTACCCACAGTACCACCACTAGTACCCTCAGTACCACCACCAGTACCCTCAGTACCACCACCAGTACCCTCAGTACCACTACTAGTACCCTCAGTACCACCACCAGTGCCCTCAGTACCACCACCAGTACCCTCAGTACCACCACCAGTACCCTCGGTACCACCAACAGTACCCTCAGTACCACCACCAGTACCCTCAGTACCACCACCAGTTCACACAGTACCACCACCAGTTCACACAGTACCACCACTAGTGGCCCTCAGTACCACCACTAGTACCCTCAGTATCACCAACAGTACCCTCAGTACGACCGCTAGTACCTTCAGTACCAACGCTAGTACCCTCAGTACCACCGCTAGTACTCTCAGTACCACCGCCAGTACCCTCAGAACCACCACCAGTACCCTCAGTACCACTACCAGTACCCTCAGTACCACCACCAGTACAATCAGTACCACCACCAGTACAATCAGTACCACCTCCAGTACCATCTGTACCACCACCAGTATCCTCTGTACCACCACCAGTATCCTCAGTACCACCACCAGTACCCTCAGTACCACCACCAGTACCCTCAGTACCACCACCAGTACCCTCAGTACCACCACCAGTACCCTCAGTACCACCACCAGTACCCTCAGAACCACCACAGGTACCCTCAGTACCACCACCAGTACCCTCAGTACCACCACTAGTACCCTCAGTACCACCACCAGTACCCTCAGTACCACCACCAGTACCCTCAGTACCACCACCAGTACCCTCAGTACCACTACTAGCACCCTCAGTACCACCACCAGTACCCTCAGTACCACCACCAGTACCCTCAGTTCCACCACCAGTACCACCACCAGTACCCTCAGTTCCACCACCAGTACCACCACCAGTACCCTCTGAACCACCTCCAGTACCCTCCGAACCACCACCAGTACCATCCGAACCACCACCAGTACCCTCCGAACCACCACCAGTATCCTCCGAACCACCACCAGTACCCTCTTAACCACCACCAGTACCCTCCGAACCACCACCAGTACCCTCCGAACCACCACCAGTACCCTCCGAACCACCACCAGTACCCTCCGAACCACCACCAGTACCCTCCTAACCACCACCAGTACCCTCCGAGCCACCACCAGTACCCTCCGAACCACCACCAGTACCCTCAGTACCACCAACAGTACCCTCAGTACAACCAACAGTACCCTCAGTACCACCAAAAGTACCCTCAGTACCACCACCAGTACCCTCAGTACCACCACAGGTACCCTCAGTACCACCATACAACCTGTTCTCTCACAAGACAGCACATATATGACTTAATGCTTAAAGTCAATATGTTGAATATGAATTAGTAAATATGTGATATATTCCCAGTTACTTTTTTTCCAAAACCCAAACTCTTCCTCACGTACCAATTTACGTTTCACAGTATCCATCCGTCAACCTAGATAGCAGAATAGTCGTGATTGGTTCAATTATAAGGAAAATTGTAGTTTTCAGATCCCACATGGGTTGTGAAATTTACCTACTATTGTCCATGCTCTTAGAATATTACAGATCAGCTACTTCCTATTGAAGGCTCGTAGTTTTGTTTTGAGAAATATTAGTTGTTTTAGTAAATTATAATAAGCACTGAAAATTATTACATAGAATAACAGTCCTTCGTCAATCAATATTATATACCATAGTTTGTACTTTACAAATCTTTAAAGGATGTTTTGTAGGAACGTTAACAGAAAACGATGTTACGTTGGAATGTCTATGGGGTAAACTACTGCAAACAGGATATTATTGTGTCTACTATACCAACTATAGCTAGGATGGGTATATTGTCCACTACCACCTGTTAGGTGGGTAAGGGGTCCAATACCACCCACAGGATGGGTATGAGGGTCACATCCACCCACAGGATGAGTATGGGGACCACATCCACCCACAGGAAGGGTATGGGGTCCAATACCACCCACAGGATGAGTATGGCGTCCACTACAACCCACAGGATGGGTATGGGGCTCCAACCACCCATAGAATGAGTATGGGGCTCCAACCACCCATAGAATGGGTATGGGGTCCAATAACACCCACTGGATGTGCATGGCGTCCATTGTCGCGCGTCGAGCTCGAAAACCGCAGCATTCATCTCAGAACCATGCCTATTTCACGCAGATTTCTTAATAAACGTAAGAGTTTTATATGTCACAAGAAAGATAGAAATATAAGCTTCATTCTAAATACCTTACCATGGGTATATTTAAATTTAAAGCGAAGATACGTGTATTTTTATAATAGCCGAGCTCCGACCCCGGACAGATCGATCGACCGAGCAACTCTTTATTTATTTATTTATTTATTTATTTATTTATGCATATACAAGAATGTACATTGGGAATGTGAGGATACATAATATGGTAATTACAGTCTTGTAAAGCCACTAGTACGCGCAGCGTTTCGGGCAGGTCCTTAATCTAAGAAAATTTTAAGAAGGTAAATGCTTGCAAAATTTATAGACAAAAAAATGATAACAGATTACATGAAATGAAAAAAAAAGAAGATGATAGAAAATTGTAGGTACAGTATATTAAAGCACATAGGTAGCTAAGATTGATTGCAATGACAGCTTGAATGGTAGTTGACAAAAATTGGTAGGCACAATACAGCAGAAACAATATAAGATTGATTGCAATGACAGCTCGAATGGTAGTTGACAAAAATTGGTAGTCACAATCCAGCATATGGCTAGCACATAAAAGAAGACAGCAATGAACACAATGATAAGGTTGTTTGATACTACATAAAAATTAGGAGATTGGGTAACACTAGGTACAGAGCAAATTTAAAGCTCAGTGTAGGAAACTAAGAAGATGAAATTAGGTACTTTTTGGTTTCGCTTTTAAATAAGGCAAAAGTTTTACAGTTTTTCAATTCACTAGGGAGTGAGTTCCATAGACTAGGTCCCTTAATTTGCATAGAGTGTTTACACAGATTAAGTTTGACCCTGGGGATATCAAAGAGATATTTATTTCTGGTGTGGTGATAATGGGTCCTATTACATCTGTCCAGGGAGAGTTTCAGAGCATGGTCTGCATTTAAGAACAGGGTTTTGTAAGTGTAGTTGACACAAGAGAATGTGTGGAGGGAGTTAATATTTAGCAAGTTTAGGGATTTAAACAAGGGAGCTGGGTGTTGTCTGAAAGCAGAGTTAATTATTATTCTGATAGCAGATTTTTGCTGTGTGATGATGGGCTTAAGGTGGTTTGTAGTGGTAGACCCCCATGCACAGATACCATAATTAAGATAGGGGTAGATTAGTGCATAATATAGTGAGAGGAGAGCAGAGTTAGGAACATAATATCTGATTTTGGAGAGTATACCAACTGTCTTAGAGACTTTCTTAGTTATGTGTTGAATGTGGGTGCTGTAGTTGAGTCTCTTGTCTAGGAATAGGCCAAGAAACTTGCCATCATTTTTATTACTGATGTTAATGTTGTCTATCTGTAGCTGAATTGCATTTGATGATTTGCTTTCTCTCAGAACAATGTTTATTTCACGTGAATTCGTTAATAAACATATATGTTTTATATGTCTCAAGAAAGGCAGACATATAAGCTTCACTTTAAACACTTTACCATAGACATATTTAAAGTTCTAATGAAGATACATGTATTTTAAAAATTACGGAGCTCCCACCCCGTACAGACTGAACGACAGAGCAACTCTCTCTCAGATCAATGTTTATTTCACGTAAATTCGTTAATAAACACAAATGTTTTATATGTCTTAAGCAAGATAGAAATAAGAGCTTCATTTTAAATACATTACAATAGACATATTTATAGCTCAAGTGAAGATACATATGTTTTTATAGTAGCGCTCAGTAGCTTGTCGGGCATGGAGTGCAGACGCCTACGCACTTGCCGATATATTGAATAATTAACAAAGATACGCTAATAAAGCCTAAAATCTTATATGCCTCCAGAAAGACCGAGATATGAACATAATCATGATTGCACCAAATGAAATATATCATGTTCGAGAACAAAGATATATAAATTTTAAATTAAGTTTCGACTCTTGCTCGGGCGAGAGAGATGGGGCGACTCTCGCCCCATCTATTGGGGATTCTGTCCACTAAAGACCCAAAGCTACTCAAACCCTCCTAGCATTATTTAGGTAATGAAGTAATATGGTATATATACTCACTATAATGTGGGTGTTGAATGCAGAACATGAGAAAACATATATTTACTCCAAACTAATATAATTTCATTATGAAATAAGTAGCATCAAAGGAAGTCGACGGTCCAAGCGTCAATGTTGTGGAGCGACTTATCCAAGATATATCGTTGTTTGGAAAGTGTTTGTTGGCATATCCAGTTGTCGCACTTCTCTGCACAAATTATCACAAATTTAAATTATAATGTTAACAAGTAGAATACATATTTTTAATAAAATCTAACATAACTAGCCAGAAAACATTTAACATTTATTAAAAATATATGTTTGGAAGTTAAATCGACTTCATAGGACAATAGTTTTGTTATATTACAAAAAAAAAAATATATACTCGTTATTCGTTGACATGCGTTCGTTACTTAAACTACCATGTACTGTACTTATGTAAAATCTCCCATGTCTCTTCGCTCATCTCACCAAACCCTACAGGCTCTGTGATATATTGTTTAATTAATTGAGATTCACAAATAAAGCTTATAATTGTATATGTTATCAAAAAGGCAGAGCTTAGTTTAGTTCATTTATTATGCACCCCATACCCATCCTATGGGCGATAGTGGAGTGTTACAGAGGCACATAATGGGCTCAGGGACTGAGCCCCACAATTCATATAGCCAAGCAAGTTATAATCTTGATAAGCTAGTTACAAAAGTCAATGCACATTGTCACATCAACAATGGGCTCGAGACCGACCACAAGTACAGTTTATAATTTAAGCAACTGACATATATGGAGGGCTAGTGTCACAATTGATATGTTTATCCTACACATAACCCCCTCTCCTCCATCAAATGGGCAGCGGTGGATAGGTTACAATCAAGTCGTTTTTTGCATTTTATTCAGAGATTAGATCTTATTGGGTGAGGAAAGATATTCATATTTTAAAGAAGGCTTCTTGGCTGATGCTCTCCATTGATGGAAAATATTCAACCTTTTGAAAATCAATGTTAGTTTGATCTAGATATTGTAATTAACGAAAGTATTTATGTCATCAGAAACGTAGAAATATAGGCTACATTTAAAATCCTTTGTCATAAATATAACTGAAGTGAAAACGAAAATATATGCGTTTTGATAGTTACTTGATGGCTAGCTCTGAGAGTGTGAAGCCCTGCACACCAGCCAATAAATTGTATAATTAGTTACCATATATTTTAATTAATCTTAAAAATCTATATGTCAGAAGAAAGGAAGATGTAGCCGTTAATGTGACAACATTTAAAAATATATATCTCTTAAGTTAAATAAATAATACCACCTTATCGCCTGTGTCCGGACACATGAAAACTACCTAGGTATCAGTATCCAGCCAGGCGGGGATCACAGGCTGCACAATACTGATAAATTATGTAATGCACTACTTGTGGTCCATCTCGAACCCATTTATGATGTGACGACTTATAGTGAATTTTGTAACTAGCTCATCAAGATTGTAACTTGCTTAGCTAAATGAATTGTGGGGTTCGGTCCATTCATTTTCTTTCTTTATTATGCACCCCATAATACCCATTCCGTGGGCGGTGATGTAAAGGATTACAGAGGCACATAATCGGTTCAGGAACTGAACCCTCTAGTTCGTTTAGCTAAGCAAATAACAATCTTTTGACGCTAGTTACAAAATTATAAATGTACACATACTTATGCATACATGTACATATACATACGTATACATATATACATACACATACATATTTAATCAACCAAACAAATACACACATCAGTAATCTTTTGTCACAAGTAATTCAACAAAAGGCTCACAACAGTCACTATACAAGGCACTTTACATCTATGAGGAGTCGCACAGTTACTAGTCTTGCTCCACACCGACCCAACTGGGCGGCAGCTTTATAGTCATTTGCTGCATACTTACCCAACTGGGCGGCAGCTTTACAGTCATGTGCTGCACACATACCCAACTGGGTGGCAGCTTTACAGTCATGTGCTCCACACCCACCCAACTGGGCGGCAGCTTTACAGTCATTTGTTGCACACTTACCCAACTAGGCGGCAGCTTTACAGTCATGTGCTCCACACCCACCCAACTGGGCGGCAGCTTTACATTCATGTGCATGCAATACCTACAGTAAGCAAATTTTGGATACTTCGCTAAGATTTCGGGCAGCACATCATTATGAATGAAGTACTTATACACATTTCATGGACACTATTGATGTTGTTATCTTTAAATTCCGCGATTTTTTCGCATTCCATTATATAATGACGCAAAGTATGCGAATAGTTCTGCTGACAGAGTATACATTTAGTCAAATCTACATCATCAGATGTTACAAATTCCCAGAGGTACTTGTAGCCGAGCCTAAACCTAGCAGTGGTAACATCTAGAAGTCTGCTAGCATTATTGGATGACCCATAGACGTGCGATTCATCAAAGTTTATACAATATTGTGAAATTGAGAGTCAGTGTTGTAACATAAATTGGTAAATCATAAATATTGTAAGTTAAGAATCTGATGCATGTGTGTGTGTTGGGGGGGGGGTATACCCTTGGTAAGCGAGAGTGAAAAGTAACCTTACACGTTCTGCGGGGTGGGCGAGGGAGAGTGGGAGAGTCAAATCCACCCTCCAACATCTGGGTATAGTACCAGCAGCCTCCACAACACTCCATCAGCCTCCAGCTGATGCTTGTAGATGCCTCATCTAACCTCACCTATGTCACACATTAACCTACAGTTCCTGTGATAATTAAACTCATCACAGTGGCGTCTCACCAATATAAACTGTATTGGATTTTGTCCCGAAATAGCTATATGCTGACTGGACGTGTATGTATGTATGTATGTATGTATGTATGTATGTATGTATGTATGTATGTATGTATGTATGTATGTATGTATGTGCGTATGTATTCCCAATCACGTTAAAGACTCCTCCTCTATCATCTAATTAAAAAGAAAAACAACTATGTACTAAATAATCAACTCCTTGTAACTTTAATTATGCTGACCTTCTTATCTGCATTCAGACTGTGCCTACCATCATTATAGGTGATTATAACGCTAGGCATAGGAATATTGGTAATTCGCAGTTCAATAATCGTAACGGCAACCAACTGTTGTCACTATTAGGTAGCCACGATGATGCACAGATTGTGGGTGACCTTGAACCGACGAATATCTACGGGGGTATTCTTGATCTATGTCTTGGTTTCAACGTCTCCCACACCGTGTGCGCCTCGTCAATAGTGCCAGATATGGCGTCTAATCATCTGGCCATATTAGCCACTATAAGCATTGGCAGCTCTATCCTCCCTGGTGGAGTGTTCAAGCGGAAGAGACTGGCTCTGCCCATCGATCAACGAGACAATTTTGTTGCCCATGTGTCAGATTGGTGCAGTTCATCTGAGCCTTCATCAGTTGAAGATTTTAACAATGAGCTCACAGATACTATCGAGCAGTTTATAGAATCACTTGATCCATCGTCCAGGCCACGTAACCCAAATTACACTGGTCATAGCACTTATGCTTATTATAATGATTCTAAATTGCATGCACTAAAACGCACTGCCAGAATAATTGAACCAGCTTGTAGAAGGACCCGCACTGCTGAAATGCTTCGGCTCTTTCAAGCGGCTCTGGCAGAGGCCAGGGAACGTATAGTGGAGCTGAGGCAGACAGACTGGGAAACTTTTGTCCGTGGTCTCAATTCTCACACGCCACTAAGTCGGGCATGGAAGGATATCAACAAGATCAAAGGGAAAAATGCTGCAGAGATCTCGTACCCTAATCCTCTGCACAGAGCAAATGAGCTTGTTGATGCTTGGGCCACGACTTCCAGCTTTGACAGTCTTACTCTACCCTCACAGAATGAATTAAATAATAGATATACTGATAGGGCAAGGCTCCTTGACTTTATGCGTCATCAAGAGGATGACTGTGACATGTTTTTACTGAATACGAACTAGATTCTGCTCTACATAAAGGCAAAGCTACATCGCCCGGGGAGGATGGAGTTACTTACGGCATACTGCATATGCTTCTGTTAGTTCCAGGGAATCCCTTGCTTCAATTGTATAATATGAGCTATGTAACTGGGGAGCTTCCTAAGTCATGGACCAACAGTGTTATTATTCCCATTCCTAAACCTCACCAGCCGAGTGCTTTTCGCCCAATCTCCCTCACTAGATGTCTCTATAAGTGTCTTGAGAGGATGTTCTCAACCGTCTCCTTTACAAAATTAATAATATGTTGTCTCCCCAGATATATGGCTTTACGCATGGAAAAAGTGTACATCACTGTATTACCACATTCCTCACCCTGCATACTGATAGGTCATATACCACTTTCCTAGATCTTAAGTCAGCCTTTGACATTGCTAACCCACACGTCATTCTGAGAGAACTTGCTAAAATGAATGTAGGAGGATGGCTTCTACGGTGGATAAGAGGCTATCTATCCAACAGGAAGTCATCTGTACTGTTCCAAGGGCATAGGCGTGTAACGAGAGATTTTGAACTTGGCACTCCACAGGGAGGTGTCCTCAGTCGTACTCTGTTCAATGTGTTAATCAATGCACTTTTAAACTTAGTAACTAGAAGGTCCAGCGAACACATCATTAGCTATGTGGATGATATACTGATCCACACCAATGGGTATACCAACACCCAAAATGTTCTGAACTCTGTATTGTACACATGTCAGGAACTATGATTAGTCATCTCAGTAGAGAAAACAAAGATCTTGAACCGACACCCACCCAGACGAGGTGGGGCCGTTCGCAAAATGCAGTTGGATGATGGCTCTCTGCTCGACTATGTTACCAGATACAAATACCTTGGTCTTGAGGTTCTACTGTACCGCAATGTTTTAGACAGACTGGGTCGCCAATGTAGAGAGAGGCTCCGTGCTCTCAAGGCTGTGGCAGGCTGTGGCAGGCAAACACAACTGTACCGTACAGTGTTATATATTTATTTCAGTTTGAACAATTTTTAACATTAAAGGATAAATCCTTTAATTGGTTGAAATTGGTTTTAACATTCGAAATCTAATTTGTTGATGTTAAATAATATAAGGTTCAAATTTATTAAGATACATACTTTAAAAACTATTTCTATTTGATACCAACAGTATCACGTTAAGAGAAGAGTCTCGCCTTGCTAACCCAAGTATAAAATATATAAAGAAACGGTGCAACTGTACTGGTATCTGCAGTACAAATATATGTCCCTATTTAAAGAAAAAATAAACTGCACCATTCACTGCCACTCCTCACACCAATGCAACAATAAGGAGAGTGATAACAGTGCTTCACATTCGACAATGTTAAATTATTTAACAGATGACGAGATAATGAACACTGGAACAAATGTACAGCTCTCTGACCTTCATATAAAATCTGCATGTGACCTCATCAAACAAACTGTGCCAAGCGTAGAAGGCCTTCATGACCCAGCGTTGTAGCGGGACCTCTCCTGGCCAGTTGCAATTGGTGAATTTATTCAAATTATCCAAGTTGATGGTTGTCACTGGGTCACCGTTTCCAACATTGGAGTAACGGGACAAATTAACATATACGACACCAGGCATAAATTACCATCCAAATCTACTGAAGTTATCTTGTATGCTCTTGCTAATTGCCAGGATACCTGGTTGACACCTGGTTGATGGGGTTCTGGGAGTTCTTCTACTCCCCAAGCCCGGCCCGAGGCCAGGCTTGACTTGTGAGAGTTTGGTCCACCAGGCTGTTGCTTGGAGCGGCCCGCAGGCCCACATACCCACCACAGCCCGGTTGGTCCGGCACTCCTTGGAGGAATAAATCTAGTTTCCTCTTGAAAATGTCTTGGATGATAAGCTTGGATGATAAGCTGATATGCAATGTAATGAATGTCAGCAGACACAGGAACTCAAGTATGAGTGGGGTATATGCTGCGGCGTTTGATGCATCACTTGCAAGTGGTGTAGATCCGGTGAACCTCGTATGATGTGCAGAATATGAGACAACATCTACAAGAGAACTTCAAAGGAAAGTGTCTCATCTCATTCCCTGCAGCTCAGACACTGAGAAGAAAACGAATCATCTGGTCATGCTCGATGGAAGTGTACTGCATTTGCAGAAAGCCAAATGATTTGAAGCTGATGGTATGCTGTGACCGTTGCAATATTTGGCACCATGGATCATGTGTAGGTGTTACAGAATGTAATGATGATTCGTGGATTTGTTTCTTGTGCGCTAGCAAGTTGTGAATTATAATTTAAAATAATTAATACATTATTATTATTATTATTATTATTATTATTATTATTATAACTTTACCAAATGCTTTGCTGAATCAAATAATGTTATTACTTTCAATGTGTTACAATAGCATAATTAAGTGCTGCAAGTGTCAGGTCTTTTATATAGTCGGTATTTGTTATATTCTGTACTCTTTTTATGTTATTTAAATTTCAAATAGAAATAGTTTTTAAAGTATGTATCTTAATAAATTTGAACCTTATATTATTTAACATCAACAAATTAGATTTCGAATATTAAAACCAATTTCAACCAATTAAAGGATTTATCCTTTAATGTTAAAAATTTTTCAAACTGAAATAAATATATAACACTGTACGGTACAGTTGTGTTTAATTATGTTTTGTGATTCCTTTGGAAAAGGTATTTGTGCACCAAGTACTACTAGGTCATTATGAGATATGCTGAATGTTGTCAATATACCATCTGAATACGCCTCACTTTGCGTTAATCATTGAACGTCCTAATGATTAAGGTCCCCAAAAGGACTTAAACAGACCTCAGTGGACATTTTTACTCTCACTCTCTCTCTCTCTCTCAGAGCATCCCCTTGTGTGTTGTATGTGGGTGCTGAAGTTCAGTCTCTTGTCTATGTATAGGTGAAGGAACTTTCCATAATTGTTATTGCTAATGTTTACTTGTAATACTGGGTATACATCCGGTGTTCTTACCCTCGACCGCGGCGAGGGTAAGCCGCGGCCATATGGTCTGAAACCCACAAATATTTACAATGGGAAGGGGGGGGGGATAACATTTCCTCTTCAAGCACGCGCACACAAATGAACTATGTTACTTAACTGGAAGCACTCGTACAACATAATTTACACGATTTCTCAGGATAATTATACTTCTTACCAGCATATATACAGTATAGTACCTAGGAGGTTCTCTTCAATGATATCTAAGATAATTAAAAGAACCCAAGCAAACTACTGTGGAAATGTGCAGGACAAACATATCAATTGTGACACTAGCTCTCCACATATGGCATTTTCTTATTTTAGAAACTGTACTTGTGGTCGATCTCGAACCCATGTTGTTGATGTGACGATGTATTATGAATTTTGTGGCTAGCTCCTCAAGATTGTAACTTGCTTAGATAAATAAATTGTGTGTTCAGGCCCTGAATCCATTATGTGATACCCTCAGTACCACCACCAGTACAACCACCAGTACCCTCAGTACCACCACCAGTACCCTCAGTACCACCACCTGTACCCTCAGTATCACCACCATTACCCTCAGTACCACCACCAGTACCCTCAGTACCACCACCAGTACCCTCAGTACCAACACCAGTACCCTCAGTACCACCACCAGTACCCTCAGTACCACAACCAGTACCCTCAGTGCCACTACCAGTACCCTCAGTACCACCAGCAGTACCCTCAGTGTCACCACCTGTACCCTCAGTACCACCACCAGTACCCTCAATATCACCACCAGTACCCTCAGTACCACCACCAGTACCCTCAGTACCACCACCAGTAACCTCAGTACCACCACCAGTACCCTCAGTACCACCAATAGTACCCTCAGTACCACCACCAGTACCCTCAGTACCACCACCAGTACCCTCAGTACCACCACCAGTACCCTCAGTACCACCACCAGTACCCTCAGTATCACCACCAGTACCCCTCAGTACCACCACCAGTACCCTCAGTACCACCACCTGTACCCTCAGTACTGTTACGTACTCCTAGCAGAATACGTATATAAATTTAAAATAAATATTATTTTATTTTATCATTGCATGTATATGTACACACATTGTGTTTTGGGTAAATTGTCGTGTGGTTTGGCAGCGTCAGTGGACAGGAGAGCGTTTGCCGTTGCACAAGTCTAATACCTGATTGATACGGGAAAGCTGGACCTGTTCAGTTTGAGAGTTCCAGATGTCACTTTTATTTAGTTAGGAAATGCTTTATATATTGTAATTAAACAGGTGTCATTGTACTTATATATTTTGTAAGTAACTATTATATGTAACTTGCAGTCTTATGTGTTTTGAGAACAAGTGGTTGTTCAATTAGTTTATAATATTAAAAAGTCCTTAGTTTCCATCCCTCATCCTGGGATGAGGCAGACGGGAGGTGAGAATGTGGGTGGCGACAGAGCGAGAGTTCAGTAGCTGATACAGGACTAGGGGAGGAACAAGTGGGAGATAAGTCTGTTATTATTCATTTGTTGCCATAATTACTATTATATATATTGTGACATGACTATACAATCATATTCTATAAGTTAACTTTACCATCTGTGTTTATATTATACTGTTTTGAATATATAGCTATCATATTGTGTATCTATTCTTCAGTCCTAAACGAAGATTGTTAATTATGTGCTCATTACCTATTAAGGGGTTATACTGGTGATTCGCTATTGAGAACAGCAGTTGTGTCGTATCCCTAGACTTATTAAAATTTGGCTGCTGTAGGATCACGAGCCGTAACGTACGATAGGTAACAAAGAGTTATGGGGGCCTGTGCCGGGAAATATTGTCCCATTTTTAACTTAACTATGCTAATCTAACCTTGCCTTCCTAGGTACCAGTGTCAAGTGTCTCTGTGTGTTTCTTAAGAACTATTCCATGTGCCAAGCAAGCCTTCCTGTGTGTCAAGTAACAACGTTTCACGATTTTGAGGTAAGTCATCCTATATATTTTGTTTGTGCAGTGAGGCCAAGCGAATTTTCAGTGTGGTGACAATTTTACAGTGAAGTGTAGTGCAGTGCCATTGTGTTAATTAATTTTGTGAATCAAGTGCCAAGTGTTAGTAACGATGGAGGAGAAAGTTGCAGCGTTGGTGGCTCACCCAGACTTTGAAGGGATTCAGAACCTTAAAAAGACTGAGTTAATACAAATGGCAAATCATTTGGATTTGACCGCCAACAATAGAATGGTTAAAGCCCAAATATTGAAAGTCATTGTGACGCATTTTGTTGAGAATGGGGATTTAGATGAAGAAATTCTAGAAGAGTTAAGAGAGGAGTCGAGTGATCAGATGACGTTAAAGCGTCTTGAGTTAGAAGCTCAAATAGCCAATGCTAAGCTTGAAGCTCAAAAAGAACAGAGAATATTAGAGGCTGAAGCTCGTCAAAGAGAGATTGAAGCTCAACAGCAACAGCAAATATTAGAGGCTGAAGCTCAGCAGAGGGAGCTTGAGACTAGGCGTTTAGAAATTGCGGCACAAAACCAGAGAGGTTTAATTGAGTTGCAACTTGAAGCCACAAAGAAGCAACAATTAGAGATTCAACAACAAATGGCTGACACTAACTTCAGGCTTGAATCACAGCGTATGGCAGCTGGGCATGGAAATACTAGTAATGTTTCAACAAATAGTGATAATAATCCCATCAGGATGAATAAGTATATAGAGTTGCCCAAGTTCAATGAGGAAGATCCTGAGGTTTTCTTTGCACATTTTAATAAAATTGCCATCAGTATGAACTGGCCAAGGGATCAGTGGGTAGCCATTATGCAGTCTCAATTCAAGGGGCGTAGTCAGGAGGTTTTCACATCCCTCCCTGACGCTCATAGTTTTGATTATGACTTTGTAAAGAAAAGCATCCTCAATGCATACCAACTAAATCCAGAGGCACACAGGCAAAAGTTCAGGAACCTAAGGAGAATCAAGGATCAGACAATAGCCGATTTTACTCGTCAGAAGACGAATTTTTGCAACAGATGGTTAAAGTCACTTCCAGTCACTGATTTTGATGCTTTAAAGAATCTTCTTATAATGGAAGAAGTATTGTCATGTCTCCCAGACCAGTTGTCTACTTTTATGGCAGAACAAAAGAATGTAACAGACATTGATGAGCTGTCAAAGCTCGCGGATGAGCATGAGTTGCTGACTAAGGCCCCGTTTACGGCCACTTCACCTAAGTCTAGTCGTAGAGTAAATTATAATGCTCACCGAACTCCTTATCAGAATCCATCCAGTCCTAGTACTCCAGTTACTCCCATGAGCTCTCCTCTTACAAAACCTAACCCTGCTACTTCATTGTCAGGAATGTCAAATAATAATAAGGTTATTTCTAAACCTACAGTTGGTTCTACCAGTGTGTCCACTGTAAGGTCCTGTTCCCATTGTAAGAGAAAAGGCCATGGAATTCATTCATGTTTTATATTGCACCCTGAGTTACGACCAACTGGTCTCATTTATTGCAGAGGTGTGCAAAATAAACTTACTAATAAACATGTAACTGTAAACCCCAATTGGTTGAAACAGTATTCACCATATATGTCTTCAGGTGAAGTCTTGTGTATTAATGGAAAGTGGAAGCCAGTGGTTATTCTTCGTGATACAGGTGCTTCCCAAACCATAATTTCATCCAGTATTCTTTCTGATGTTGAAAAGAAAGAGACAGGAAAGTTTGTTGTTCTTCAGAGTGTTGCAGGATGTAAAACTGTACCTCTAATAGACATTAATTTCAGATCCACCATTACACCACGTTTATGCACTGTGGGTGTTAGTACACAGTTGCCCATCCCAGGTGTGGATGTTATATTGGGTAATGATGTGGCCATAAATCATGTTGTGGGTGAGATTGATCCCCGTTTGTGTAAACAGCCAGTTGCAGACCATGTTTATTCTGCCTGTGCTGAAGTTAGTTCTATGAATGAACCTGTTGTAGAAGATGGTTTTGTCCCTTCTACCTGTGCTGATGTCAGTACTCTTATAAATCCAGTTGTCAGTTCTGATGTTGTTACTCAAGCATTTGTTCCAGTAACCAGTACCCCTTCAGTGGAGAAGTGGGATGTGGTTGTTCCAGATTCCTGTGTGGCCGATTTAGTTGTTGAGAGTAAGCCTGATACTATGACTCTGCTTTATTCCAATAAATTGGGAAAGGATGTCCATGTACCATTGTCTTGCCCGCTCACTACGAACGTTGTGCCAGGAGTTGAGAGAAACTTAAAAGCCACGACTCTGTATTCCAGCCAAGTGAATGGTTTAGGACAAGATGTCGGGTTGGCAGAAGTATTCCCGCTCACTCCAAGTTTAGAATCAGTTGTCGAGAGTAAGTCCGTTGTGGAGGCCCCGCCTCACCCTAGTCAAGGTGATATAATAGGGGAGGAGGTCAAACTACCTGTTACTTGCCCGCTCGTTTCAGATTCCTTTCATTTATGTGCTTTGAGTAGAACTGACCCTAAGATTTCAGAGAGAAGCAAGGAGACAGTCTGTACTGTAGATCCAGTTTTGGAGAGTGTGGGAAAGCAGCCAGAGGATCAGCTTCTGTTGAGTAGATGGAGACCCATTGAGCCTCCCTCTTCAGTTGTCTGTGAGGATGTGACCCAGCTTGGTAGTGATATTGTTGATTGTGAGCAGACAGTACTCCAAGCAGCTCCAGAAGTCATGGGAGGAAATTTTGGTAAAATCATTAAGAGTGGTAAAGTAGCATTTGGATCTAAGTTGCGGAGTTGTGATTCTTATTCTATGTGGAGGAAGTATTTCTCATTGTGTACATTGAGTCAGAGTGTGTGTAGGATGTTGAAATCTACTTTTATTCTGCAGGAGCCATTTTCTTGTGAAGTAATGGACTGTGGGACATCTTTGTCAAGCCTTGTGGTGGAGCAGAGAGAGTTTACTCAAGTAGGTTGTGCATCCAGTTCTGAGGAAGTGGTGAGTTATGCTAGAGCAGTGTCTCTATATTCAGATCCAGTTAATTTTGATGCACGAGTGTTAAAAGTGTATGTTCCACTTAAGTGTGGTGATGACTTTCAGAGTCATATTGGAGTTGACTTTCAGAGTCATATTGTGGGTGAAGGATTAAATCATACTGGGGAGCAGATGTTTGAGGCTCCAGGTGTGCAATTCAAGTTGGAGGATAAGGTTATCCTACCTAGAGTTAATCATTGTGAAGGGTTTCAGATTGTCCTTGGGCGTTTCCCAGGTAATCTGCTGTTCATCTTCAAGATGTTAAGACCCTTAAACCTCTTGGTTGATTGGTTGTCATCAGACGTAAATCACTTGGGAAGTGATGGTGAAGGTTGTAAAGTTTTCGGCATGTTTTATTTAGTCTCTTGGAAGACTAGACGGTTGATGAATGTGTGTGTTGTGTTCAAGTTCACCATCAGAGGGTGTGAACTTGTCTTGAGAGTTATGATTGAGATATGGTGCCTAGGCAGATGCCTGTTTTCTTTCACTGATCGTTATGACAGAGTTATGAGGAAATTGATTTCTGTGTTCCTTATGGATCATCTGAGTCAGTTCGATCAGGTAGTCTTTGCACTAATCTTGGGTTGTATTTCTTGGTTGGAAGGTCAAAGGTTTGATAAGTCGGTGTCTTGTGTTTTGGAAGGTTCTATGAATGGGAAAGTCTTATGCATAATTGTGAGGTTTAATGCTACTTTCTCTAATTTTAGTATCCATTGGGCGAGAGTATGTGTTCCACAGAGGATCAAGAGTGATGAGCAAATGTCTGTGTCAGAGCATACCCAGGAGAAGTCCCAACTCAACTCAACATACAGCCTGCTTCAATTAAGCAGTTCAGCTCCAGAAAAAGGGAGTAATGGAAAATCAAGGCTGTCTTGGGAAAATTCACCATGTGGAAAAGGAATCACATGGAAAAATGAAACTGATCTTGAAGAAATAGTAGAAACATATGAAAAGCAAAATTGCCATGATAACTGTGTGAAAGCAGCTACCTTTATTGACAATTCTATTCATGCTACTAATGATACTGTTGTAGATAGGTGTGTGAAATATGATCTAAAACAAAGTGAAATAAATGAGATAGTACCTTGGAGAGATAAATTTGCATACTCCAGTGACACATATGTAGAACATAGTCATAAGACTGAAATTTCTGAGTTTCCTGTAAGACTATATTTGGAGTGTTTTCATTTTTATCCAGAAATGTGTTCTTATTACTTATACATGTTTGGTGTAATTAATACCATAAATCTCAAGTGTCATACATTTTACTTTGAAAAAATGCCATTGATCTTCAATCCATTGCATTTTTTTTCTTGGAGGTGGAAGTGTTACGTACTCCTAGCAGAATACGTATATAAATTTAAAATAAATATTATTTTATTTTATCATTGCATGTATATGTACACACATTGTGTTTTGGGTAAATTGTCGTGTGGTTTGGCAGCGTCAGTGGACAGGAGAGCGTTTGCCGTTGCACAAGTCTAATACCTGATTGATACGGGAAAGCTGGACCTGTTCAGTTTGAGAGTTCCAGATGTCACTTTTATTTAGTTAGGAAATGCTTTATATATTGTAATTAAACAGGTGTCATTGTACTTATATATTTTGTAAGTAACTATTATATGTAACTTGCAGTCTTATGTGTTTTGAGAACAAGTGGTTGTTCAATTAGTTTATAATATTAAAAAGTCCTTAGTTTCCATCCCTCATCCTGGGATGAGGCAGACGGGAGGTGAGAATGTGGGTGGCGACAGAGCGAGAGTTCAGTAGCTGATACAGGACTAGGGGAGGAACAAGTGGGAGATAAGTCTGTTATTATTCATTTGTTGCCATAATTACTATTATATATATTGTGACATGACTATACAATCATATTCTATAAGTTAACTTTACCATCTGTGTTTATATTATACTGTTTTGAATATATAGCTATCATATTGTGTATCTATTCTTCAGTCCTAAACGAAGATTGTTAATTATGTGCTCATTACCTATTAAGGGGTTATACTGGTGATTCGCTATTGAGAACAGCAGTTGTGTCGTATCCCTAGACTTATTAAAATTTGGCTGCTGTAGGATCACGAGCCGTAACGTACGATAGGTAACAAGTACCACCACCAGTACCCTCAGTACCACCAATAGTACCCTCAGTACCACCAATAGTACCCTCAGTACCACCACAAGTACCCTCAGTACCACCACCAGTACCCTCAGTACCACCACCAGTACCCTCAGTACCACCAATAGTACCCTCAGTGCCACCACCAGTACCCTCAGTATCACCACCAGTACCCTCAGTACCACCACCAGTACCCTCAGTACCACCACCAGTACCCTCAGTACCACCACCAGTACCCTCAGTATCACCACCAGTACCCTCAGTACCACCACCAGTACCCTCAGTATCACCACCAGTACCCTCAGTACCACCACCAGTACCCTCAGTATCACCACCAGTACCACCACCAGTACCCTCAGTATCACCACCAGTACCCTCAGTATCACCACCAGTACCACCACCAGTACCCTCAGTATCACCACCAGTACCCTCAGTACCAACACCAGTACCCTCAGTACCACCACCAGTACCCTCAGTACCACCACCTGTACCCTCAGTACCACCACCAGTACCCTCAGTACCACCACCAGTACCCTCAGTACCACCACCAGTACCCTCAGTACCACCACCAGTACCCTCAGTACCACAACCAGTACCCTCAGTATCACCACCAGTACCACCATTAGTATCCTCAGTACCACCACCAGTATCCTCAGTACCACCACCAGTACCACCACCAGTACCCTCAGTACCACCACCAGTACCCTCAGTATCACCACCAGTACCCTCAGTACCACCACCAGTACCACCACCAGTACCCTCAGTACCACCACCAGTACCCTCAGTATCACCACCAGTACCCTCAGTACCACCACCAGTACCCTCAGTACCACCACCAGTACCCTCAGTACCACCAGCAGTGCCCTCAGTATCACCACCAGTACCACCATTAGTATCCTCAGTACCACCACCAGTACCCTCAGTATCACCACCAGTGCCCTCAGTATCACCACCAGTACCACCATTAGTATCCTCAGTACCACCACCAGTACCCTCAGTATCACCACCAGTACCCTCAGTATCACCACCAGTACCACCACCAGTACCCTCAGTATCACCACCAGTACCACCATTAGTATCCTCAGTACCACCACCAGTACCCTCAGTACCACCACCAGTACCACCACCAGTACCCTCAGTACCACCACCAGTACCACCACCAGTGCCCTCAGTATCACCACCAGTACCACCATTAGTATCCTCAGTACCACCACCAGTACCATCAGTATCACCACCAGTACCCTCAGTACCACCACCAGTACCCTCAGTACCACAACCAGTACCCTCAGTATCACCACCAGTACCACCATTAGTATCCTCAGTACCACCACCAGTATCCTCAGTACCACCACCAGTACCACCACCAGTACCCTCAGTACCACCACCAGTACCCTCAGTATCACCACCAGTACCCTCAGTATCACCACCAGTACCCTCAGTACCACCACCAGTACCCTCAGTACCACCACCAGTACCCTCAGTACCACCAGCAGTGCCCTCAGTATCACCACCAGTACCACCATTAGTATCCTCAGTACAACCACCAGTACCCTCAGTATCACCACCAGTGCCCTCAGTATCACCACCAGTACCACCATTAGTATCCTCAGTACCACCACCAGTACCCTCAGTATCACCACCAGTACCCTCAGTATCACCACCAGTACCACCACCAGTACCCTCAGTATCACCACCAGTACCACCATTAGTATCCTCAGTACCACCACCAGTACCCTCAGTACCACCACCAGTACCACCACCAGAACCCTCAGTACCACCACCAGTACCACCACCAGTGCCCTCAGTATCACCACCAGTACCACCATTAGTATCCTCAGTACCACCACCAGTACCCTCAGTATCACCACCTAGTACCACCACCAGTACCCTCAGTATCACCACCAGTACCCTCAGTATCACCACCAGTACCCTCAGTACCACCACCAGTACCCTCAGTATCACCACCAGTACCCTCAGTACCACCACCAGTACCACCATCAGTACCCTCAGTACCACCACCAGTACCCTCAGTATCACCACCAGTACCCTCAGTACCACCACCAGTACCCTCAGTACCACCACCAGTACACTCAGTACCACCAGCAGTGCCCTCAGTATCACCACCAGTACCACCATTAGTATCCTCAGTACCACCACCAGTACCCTCAGTATCACCACCAGTGCCCTCAGTATCACCACCAGTACCTCCATTAGTATCCTCAGTACCACCACCAGTACCCTCAGTATCACCACCAGTACCACCACCAGTACCCTCAGTATCACCACCAGTACCACCATTAGTATCCTCAGTACCACCACCAGTACCCTCAGTACCACCACCAGTACCACCACCAGTACCCTCAGTACCACCACCAGTACCACCACCAGTGCCCTCAGTATCACCACCAGTACCACCATTAGTATCCTCAGTACCACCACCAGTACCCTCAGTATCACCACCAGTACCACCACCAGTACCCTCAGTATCACCACCAGTACCCTCAGTATCACCACCAGTACCCTCAGTACCACCACCAGTACCCTCAGTATCACCACCAGTACCCTCAGTATCACCACCAGTACCCTCAGTACCACCACCAGTACCACCACCAGTACCACCACCAGTACCCTCAGTACCACCACCAGTACCCTCAGTATCACCACCAGTACCCTCAGTACCACCACCAGTACCACCACCAGTACCCTCAGTACCACCACCAGTACCACCACCAGTACCCTCAGTACCACCACCAGTGCCCTCAGTATCACCACCAGTACCACCATTAGTATCCTCAGTACCACCACTAGTACCCTCAGTATCACCACCAGTGCCCTCAGTATCACCACCAGTACCACCATTAGTATCCTCAGTACCACCACCAGTACCCTCAGTATCACCACCAGTACCCTCAGTATCACCACCAGTACCACCACCAGTACCCTCAGTATCACCACCAGTACCACCATTAGTATCCTCAGTACCACCACCAGTACCCTCAGTACCACCACCAGTACCACCACCAGTACCCTCAGTACCACCACCAGTGCCCTCAGTATCACCACCAGTACCACCATTAGTATCCTCAGTACCACCACCAGTACCCTCAGTATCACCACCAGTACCCTCAGTATCACCACCAGTACCCTCAGTATCACCACCAGTATCACCACCAGTACCCTCAGTACCACCACCAGTACCACCACCAGTGCCCTCAGTATCACCACCAGTACCACCATTAGTATCCTCAGTACCACCATTAGTATCCTCAGTACCACCACCAGTACCCTCAGTATCACCACCAGTACCACCACCAGTACCCTCAGTACCACCACCAGTACCCTCAGTATCACCACCAGTATCACCACCAGTACCCTCAGTACCACCACCAGTACCACCACCAGTACCCTCAGTATCACCACCAGTACCACCATTAGTATCCTCAGTACCACCACCAGTTCCCTCAGTATCACCACCAGTACCCTCAGTATCACCACCAGTACCACCATTAGTATCCTCAGTACCACCACCAGTACCCTCAGTATCACCACCAGTACCCTCAGTACCACCACCAGTACCCTCAGTATCACCACCAGTACCCTCAGTATCACCACCAGTACCCTCAGTACCACCACCAGTACCCTCAGTACCACCACCAGTACCCTCAGTATCACCACCAGTACCCTCAGTACCACCACCAGTACCCTCAGTATCACCACCAGTACCCTCAGTACCACCACCAGTACCCTCAGTACCACCACCAGTTCCACCATTAGTATCCTCAGTACCACCACCAGTACCCTCAGTACCACCACCAGTACCCTCAGTATCACCACCAGTACCCTCAGTATCACCACCAGTACCCTCAGTATCACCACCAGTACCCTCAGTATCACCACCAGTTCCACCATTAGTATCCTCAGTACCACCACCAGTACCCTCAGTATCACCACCAGTACCCTCAGTATCACCACCAGTACCACCATTAGTATCCTCAGTACCACCACCAGTACCCTCAGTATCACCACCAGTACCCTCAGTATCACCACCAGTACCCTCAGTATCACCACCAGTACCCTCAGTATCACCACCAGTACCACCATTAGTATCCTCAGTATCACCACCAGTACCCTCAGTATCACCACCAGTACCCTCAGTACCACCACCAGTACCCTCAGTACCACCACCAGTACCCTCAGTACCACCACCAGTACCCTCAGTACCACCACCAGAGTAGTTGGGAGTAAGATGCACAGACGAGTTTTGGTTTCCGGGAGAAATTCGTGTTTGTGGCACAGGTTTTTCAGGTCAAAATTCGTCTGTATGTCTTCGGGGTTTTCAGGTAAATTTGGGCAGTCACAGATTTGGAATTATGGAATTCTTATAAGGAAAATAATTTCTGAGATTTTAGAAGTTTGTTAAAGTTCTTATGATGAAAATAAGTTCATACAAGTTTGTTAATGTTCTTATGGGAGAAATTCAAAATTCGTATTTATGGCACAGGGTTTTCAGGTCCAATATCCCGTATATGGCTTCGTGTTTTTCAGGTAATTTTTGTCACTCACAGATTTTAGAAGTTGTTAAAAGTTCTTATGATAAAAATAATGTCATATGAGTTTGTTAAGAGTTCTTATGGGAGAAATTTTTCAGAGTTCCTACCGATAATAAACCGATATTTAGGCCTTATACAGTTAAGTAGGATTCTTACTTAGAAACTTGTATATTGCTATATATCTGAATCATTTCACTGCCTTCCCCTCCCCCTGCATCTCCTGCTCATACCTCACAACCCCTCAATCCCCCCCTTACCTCACAATCTCTCGCGTCACCTGTGTTTACTTTACGCCATTAGCCGGTCAGCCAGACGCCGCATGCAGGTCATCTCCTTAATCTTATCTTATCTTCTCCATAATATCTGGACCGTCCCTCTCCTTCATATTGTTCATTCATAGTTCCTTTTCATTAAACTAGTCAGTTTTACATATATAAACAAAGTCAGGGTCTAGCTCACGTTCCCGCCTTAGTTTTACTAATACATCTTCTTTAGTATCCAATCATTTTCTTCGAGATTTAAAACACAGCTATTTCAAACGTATTAAAATACAATAATTTTATTATCGAGCTCCATCTCCTGTCCCCCGCCTTAGTCCCCTGTCGTATAATGAGTACTAACAGTCCAATCCCTCTAAAATTTAAAAATAAACATATTTCAATCGTAGTTCAATACAGTAATTTAGTTACCAAACTCTAGCTCTTGTCCTCCGCCTTAGCTCTCTCTCGTATCTTCGTTAATACCTAATCAAATTCCCTGAAATTTTAAACCTCTGTATTTCAGACACAGTAAATAAGATCAAGTCAGTTACTGAGCTCCAGCTCACATCCCCCACCTTACTACCCTCTCGTGTCTTCGGTAATATCCTATCAAATTCCCTGAAATTTATACCTCTGTAGGTCAGTCACAGTAAATAAGATCAAGTCAGTTACTGAGCTCCAGCTCTCATTCCCCATCTTACTTCCCTCTCGTGTCTTCGGTAATATCCTATCAAATTCCCTGAAATTTATACCCTCTGTATTTCAGTCATAGTAAATAGGATCCAAACAATTATCAAACTCTAGCTCTTGTACCCCAGCTTAGTTCATTTGTACAAGATTGTTATTAACAGACTAATTTTCCCGAAATTTAAAGCAGACATACTTCAAAGTTAGTAAATAAGATCAAGTCAGTTACTGAGCTCCAGCTCTCGTCCCCCACCCAACTTCCCCCTCAAGTCTTTGTTATATCCTATCAATTCCCCTGAAATTTTTACCCTCTGTATTTCAGACACCGTAAATAAGATCAAAAACAGTTATCGAGCTTCAGCTCTCGTCTTCACCTTAGTTCTCTCTCGTATCTTTGCAAATAACCCATCAATTTCCCTGAAATTTGTACCCTCTGTATTTCAGACATAGTAAATATGATGTAAACAATTATAAAACTCTAGCTCTTGTTCTCTGGCCAAGTTCACACCTGTAAATTCATTACTATCAGTCCAAATCCCCCTGAGATTTAAACACCCAACTTCATTTTCAGACATAGTAAATAAAAGCCAGTTCAGTTACCGAGTTTCAACTCTTGTTCCCCGCTTATCTCATTTTGTACAGCTTCTTTATTATCCAACTAAATCACCTGAGATTTAAGATCACCTTACTTCTAACTTAGTAAAATTAATCAGGACATTAGCCAAGCTCCATTTCCTCTGTCTTAGATCATCGAACATAAATATATCCGATCAAGTCCCTCTCCAGCCTAACTCTTTATCAGAGTAATCACCTTACCCTTTCCCTCCCTTACCTTCTCATCCCCAACGTATCCAAACCTTCAATAATCATACTGTATTTGCTTATGGTTTCTATATTCAGCTGTGTTCTTCACATTTTTTCCATGTTATCTGTGTTCACTCCATGTTCTACAAATGTTCACAGCATGCTCTGTTCAAATTTTTTCACCTGTTTTTCTCAATTTTTCTGTTTTCTACCATTTTTCCCCCATGTTCATTACAGTCCCTTACATGTTCTCTGTATAACTTTTATACTCAGTATTCATGTTCTCAATGTTCTTAGCTTGTTCTTCACATGTTCAGTGTTCATTCTTTGTATCCCCTATGTTCCTTATCATGTCTTCATATTCTCTATAAGTTCATATTCCCTGCATGTTCACTCTATTCATCAACTTTTTCTTACATGTTTTCTGTGTTCACCATATGTTCACTGTGTTCATTCCCTTACTTAACCTCAATTTTTTATGTTCTTTGTGTCTTTAAACCAATTTGTTTCTTCCATTCACTAACTAGTTCTTTGTCAAATATTATCATCGACAATACAGTTCCCTCAACAATTTTAGTCACCCAGTTTTTATTTGCAAAACTATGTCAAAGTAATTCTCGTAGTCAACTTAATAGTTCTACCAATCCTGTTCTTAAACAAATCTACACTTTATTCAGTTCCAAATTTACAAAGACAAACCTTTCTTGTAATTCTTAACTAAAAATTACTTGTCAATCAACCAAAAATAGTCAGGATTAATCTCATTCAACACCGTTCTTAACTTAAACATCCTTTCTCTTAGCTAAAAATTGTCAAAGAAATCTTTCCAACACTGTTCATAACTAACTTTATCCATCGTCATTCAACTAAAAATAATAACTTTCATCATTTCCTAACTAAACTTATTCCATAGTCAACAGAAAATAACCATGTTCATCATGTTTCATTGTCATTTCTTATCTAAAAAATTATCCGCCAATCATGTTCATCATGTTTTGTCTTTTGCTTAACTAAAAGTATTCATCAGTCAAATAAAAAATAGTTACTTCATCATGTTTCCCAGTCATTTCTTAACTGAAATATCACTTCTCTCATCTGAAATAGTCATGTGTAGCCTCTTTCCAACACTGTTCTTAACTAAAGTAACCTTTCACTTCTCTAAAATAGTCATATTCATCATTGTTCCTAACTAAAATTATATGTCGTTAAGTAAGAAATATAGTCAAAGACACTCTTTGAGACATCAAGGACTTATTCAAAGACATCAAAGTTGCACTCAAAGACATCCTTTGAGACATCAAAAACATCCTTTAAGACTTCAAGGGCACTCTTCGAGATATCAAAAGACACTCTCAAACACTCAAAAAAATTTACTCGCATCCTCAAAGTTATTCTCAGAGTCATCAAAAAGTTAATCTCAGTCATCAAATGTTATTCTCTAAGTAACCTTTCGTTCGTCAGAGAAACTTTCCAAGACATCTTCGTTCATTAAAGTTAATCTCAGACGCATAAAAGTTATTCTTTAAGACAACAAAGTCATTCTCAGAGTCATCAAAAGTTATTCTCAGCGCCACCATTGTTATTCAAAGAAGCCTTCTGAGACATCCTCGTTCAACAAAAACTGTCCTCAGAGCCATCAAAAAAGTTAAATACAGTCATCAAAGTTATTCTCTAAGTATCTTTTCGTTCATCAGAGAAGCTTTCTATGACATCTTTGTTCATCAAAGTTGATCTCTAAGACATCAATCTTGTTCTCTAAGACATCAAAGATGTTCTCTAAATCATAAAAGTCAATCTCTAAGTCACCTTCGTTCATTAGAGAAACTTTCCAATCCATCTTCGTTGATCAAAGTTATTCTCAGAGTCATCAAAGTGATCTCTAATTCACCTTCGTTCTCCAAAAAGTTGTTCTCTAAGACACCTTCGTTCATCAAAGAAACTCTCCTTCTTCAATCATGTTATTCTTTAAGACATCCTATCCTAACTTAACTTACCTTACCTTACCTAACTTACCTAACTTAACCTGCATAACCTAACCTGCTTAACCTAACTTACCTTACCTTACCTATCTTACCTAACTTACCTAATTTAACCTAACTTATCCTGCTTAACCTAACTGACCTACATTACCTAACTTAACCTGCTTAACCTAACTTACATAACTTAACCTAACCTAACCTGCTTAACCTAACTTACATAACTTAACCTAAACTAACCTGCTTAACCTAACTTACCTTACCTAACTTAACCTGCTTAACCTAACTTACCTTACCTTACCTAACTTACCTAACTTAACCTGCTTAACCTAACTTACATAACTTAATCAAACCTAACCTATCTTACCTAACTTAACCTGCATAACCTAACTTTACCTATCCTAACTTAACTTACCTTACCTAACTTAACCTGTATAACCTAACCTGCTTAACCTAACTTACCTTACCTTACCTATCTTACCTAACTTAACCTAACTTATCCTGCTTAACATAACTTACCTACATTATCTAACTTAACCTGCTTAACCTAACTTACATAACTTAACCTAACCTACTTACCTTACCTTACCTATCTTACCTAACTTAACCTAACTTATCCTGCTTAACCTAACTTACCTACCTTACCTAACTTAACCTAACCTAACTTACCTACCCTACCTAACTTATCCTGCTTAACCTAACTTACTTTACCTTACCTAACTTATCCTGCTTAACCTACCTTACCTAACTTAACCTGCTTAACCTAGCTTACGTAACTTATCTTACCTAGCCTAACCTAACTTGCTTTGCCTAACTTAATCTTACATTTCCAAACTGATGTATCCTAACTTATCTAGTCCAACCAGACATGATCTAACTTACATAATTATTCCTGCTTGTCTTTTGTGTTTCGTCAATCATTGTCTCATATTCATTTACTCATTTCAAGGGATAAATTCTCAAATGACATTTTTGCATTTCTAGTGTTATTTGTTTAAGATTGGGTGTTTAACCATTTCAAAGGATTTTTGTTATATATGGGAATTTACTCGTTTCAAGGGCTAATTTCTCAAATGGTCATTTTTGCAGATGAAGGGTTATTTGTTAAAGTTCATCAAGTTGCTCATAAGTTGTATTTATTATGTTTGTTATCATATGTTCTTATTCCCCAACCCCTTAACCTAACCTCTTGTAATCTTAGTGTATTTAGTAGGTTCTATCATATGTTCTTATTCCCTGTTGGAAAATCCGACACCATTTAATATAACATACAGACAGATAATAATTGCTGCTGTATTACCAACAAGTTACCCATAGAAAACGTAACTTGTAGTGGAATTACCGTCTATAGAAAACGGGATATCATCACCACATACTATTATAATTCACCACCTATTATGGTGGGAATTATTCTTAAATACATTAGTCTTTGGACTTTACCATCATAAAACATCTCATATAAATTAACTTAATTATCAGTATTAAAGTAGAGTAAATGTGACCCTTCTATCACTTATTGACATCTGGACAATGTAGGCCAGGCGTCAGTGAGGAAGGAGGGGCAGCCATTGTTATTGTCACCTCCGAGACGCGTGGAGCAAATTCGGCTCCTATTATATCTGGACAATGTCGGCCAGTAGCGTCAGTAGTATGGAGTGTTAGACATTGTTGATACTAGACCAGAGGCTCACGGGAGCAAATTCGGCTCCTGTTAATTTAACTTGGACGTAGTGTTATGGAAACCAAAGGTGTACCATCTTCAACACGCTGTCAACAAATCAAGTTAAGTGTTCTTTCCGAAACCCATTATCTATCATTAGTGGCCATTAATGTCATTGGGTAGGGTTAACCGGTTAGAGCACGAGATTACCTCAAACTAAAGGTAATTAAGCCAGGTCTTTATTGTTCCATGTACAGTATTTTCTCTGATATACCTGTCATATATAGGTATCTGGCTTTACAGCTAGCGCCCTTTTGACAGGTCAAGACGAGGAAGTATCTTTTGTGCATCAGTTACCAGGGTGATGGAAGCTACCTCAAAGAGGGAAAATGTGGAGTCTACACCCTAGTTATACCTGGTGGACTAACCTGCTGTACTATAAGATAAGGAACCTTTTCAATGTATGTAGTCTAATACTGTAGTTTGATTGGCTGCATATATATAAATTAAATTTAATAAACCCCCCTAATGTGTAGAGGATCGATTTGTGAGATTATGAGATTATTGCAGAAATACAGTCCACTTATCATTATACAAATTGCTATCGAAGTATATAAATTAACGTAAATATAAATTCTATATATATTCATATAAATTAAATAAATATAAATCTCACAGGTCGGTTCCCACATTCCCCAACCCTTTAACCTAACCTTTCAGATGTAGTTTATTGTGTTTTTGACGTATTTGTTGAATATATTATTCTTTTCATAACCTTTCAGATGTAGTTTTGTTTCTCCTTTGTATATTTTTACCCAAACCCACTATCCCACTTAACCTGCTTTCCTTCTTTTACTTTGTTTCTCCTACTCCTTCTAACCTCCCTTTTCTATCTTTCTCCCTTATTCTCTCTCTTCCTCCCCCTCTCTCTCACTCATTTGCTCAAATGCTCTCTTGTTTCTCAAATTCAAATCTTAATGCTCCCATTCTCTCACCCTCACTCTCATTCACTTAGTTTTTCTTTTTCTCAAATTCAAGTCTTAGTGCTCCCATTCTCTCACCCTCACTCTCATTCACTTAGTTTTTCTTTTTCTCAAATTCAAGTCTTAGTGCTCCCATGCTCTTCCTCCCCCTCTCTCTTACTCTTTTCTCCTCTTTTCATGCTCTCACTCCCTTGCTCTCTTGTTTTTCTCAATTTCAAGTCTTAGTAGATCTGATTCTTTACTATTGTAATTTTATTATTACTAAGATAAAGAATGAACTTATATGTGAAAACAAAGTAAAAGAAGGAAAGAAGGTTAAGTAGGATGGTGGGTTTGGGTAAAAATATACAAAGGAGAAACAAAACTACATCTGAAAGGTTATGAAAAGGATAATATATTCAACAAATACGTCAAAAAAACAATAAACTACATCTGAAAGGTTAGGTTAAAGGGTTGGGGAATAAGAACATATGATAGAACCTACTAAATACACTAAGATTATAGGAGGTTAGGTTAAGGGGTTGGGGAATAAAAATAAATGATAACAAACATAATAAATACAACTTATGAGCAACTTGATGAACTTTAACAAATAACCCTTCATCTGCAAAAATGACCATTTGAGAAATTAGCCCTTGAAACGAGTAAATTCCTGTATATAACAAAAATCCTTTGAAATGGTTAAACACCCAATCCTAAACAAATAACACTTGAAATGCAAAAATGTCTTTTTGAAAAATTAACCCTTGAAATGAGTAAATGAATATGAGACAATGATTGATGAAACACAAAAGACAAGCAGGAATAATTATGTAAGTTAGATCATGTCTGGTTGGACTAGATAAGTTAGGAAACATCAGTTTGGGAATGTAAGATTAAGTTAGGTAAAGCAAGTTAGGTTAGGTTAGGATAGGTAAGATAAATTACGTAAGTTAGGTTAAGCAGGTTAAGTTAGGTAAGGTAGGTTAAGCAGGATAAGTTAGGTTAAGTTAGGTAAGGTAAGGTAAGTTAGGTTAAGCAGGTTAAGTTAGGTAGGGTAGGTAAGTTAGGTTAGGTTAAGTTAGGTAAGTTAGGTTAAGCAGGATAAGTTAGGTTAAGTTAGGTTAAGCAGGATAAGTTAGGTTAAGTTAGGTAAGATAGGCAAGGTAAGGTAAGTTAGGTTGCAGGTTAGGTTAGGTTAAGTTATGTAAGTTATTTTAAGCAGGTTAAGTTAGGTAAGTTAGGTTAAGCAGGTTAAGTTAGGTAGGGTAGGTAAGTTAGGTTAGGTTAAGTTAGGTAAGGTAGGTAAGTTAAGCAGGATAAGTTAGGTAAGTTAAGTTAAGCAGGATAAGTTAGGTTAAGTTAGGTAAGTTAGGTAAGATAGGTAAGGTAAGGTAAGTTAGGTTAAGCAGGTTAGGTTAAGTTATGTAAGTTAGGTTAAGCAGGTTAAGTTAGGTAATGTAGGTAAGTAAGGTTAAGCAGGATAAGTTAGGTTAAGTTAGGTAAGATAGGTAAGGTAAGGTAAGTTAGGTTAAGCAGGTTAGGTTATACAGGTTAAGTTAGGTAAGATAGGTAAGGTAAGGTGAGTTAAGTTAGGATATGTAAAGTTAGGTTATGCAGGATAAGTTAGGTAAGATAGGTTAGGTTTGGTTAAGTTATGTAAGTTAGGTTAAGCAGGTTAAGTTAGGTAAGTTAGGTAAGGTAAGGTAAGTTAGGTTAAGCAGGTTAAGTTAGGTAAGATAGGTAAGGTAAGGTAAGTTAGGTTAAGCAGGTTAGGTTAGGTTAAGTTATGTAAGTTAGGTTAAGCAGGTTAGGTTAGGTTAAGTTATGTAAGTTAGGTTAAGCAGGGTTAGTTAGGTAATGTAGGTAAGTTAGGTTAAGCAGGATAAGTTAGGTAAGTTAGGTAAGATAGGTAAGGTAAGGTAAGTTAGGTTAAGCAGGTTAGGTTATGCAGGTTAAGTTAGGTAAAGCAGGTTAGGTTATGCAGGTTAAGTTAGGTAAGATAGGTAAGGTAAGGTAAGTTAAGTTAGGATAGGTAAAGTTAGGTTATGCAGGTTAAGTTAGGTAAGATAGGTAAAGGTAAGGTAAGTTATGTTAGAATAGGTAAAGTTAGGTTTAGGAATGTTACGTTAACTAAGTAACATTGGGTGGAGAGGATAGGTTACGTAGGTTTGAGCAGTGTAGTTCAGAGAACAGTTTTAGGGTAAAGTGACTAAGAAAATATATTTTAACAGAAGTGCAGGTTTGGTATGAAAAGCTGAACTAGTTACATTTTGGAGAGAAATTTTATGACTGAAGATGTCTTAAAGAATAACATGATGGAAGAAGGAGAGTTTCTTTGATGAACGAAGGTGTCCTAGAGAACAACTTTTTGGAGAACGAAGGTGAATTAGAGATCACTTTAATGACTCTGAGAATAACTTTGATAAAACGAAGATGGATTGGAAAGTTTCTCTAATGAACGAAAGTGAATTAGAGATTAACTTTTAGGATTTAGAGAACATCTTTGATGTCTTAGAGAACAAGATTGATGTCTTAGAGAACAACTTTGATGAACAAAGATGTCTTTGAAAGCTTCTCTGATGAACGAAAAGATACTTAGAGAATAACTTTGATGACTGTATTTAACTTTTTTGATGGCTCTGAGGACAGTTTTTGTTGAACGAGGATGTCTCAGAAGGCTTCTTTGAATAACAAAGGTGACTCTGAGAATAACTTTTGATGACTCTGAGAATGACTTTGTTGTCTTAAAGAATAACTTTTATGCCTCTGAGATTAACTATAATGAAAGATGATGTCTTAGAAAGTTTCTCTGACGAACGAAAGGTTACTTAGAGAATAACATTTGATGACTGAGATTAACTTTTTGATGACTCTGAGAATAACTTTGAGGATGCGAGTAAATTTTTTTGAGTGTTTGAGAGTGTCTTTTGATATCTCGAAGAGTGCCCTTGAAGTCTTAAAGGATGTTTTTGATGTCTCAAAGGATGTCTTTGAGTGCAACTTTGATGTCTTTGAGTAAGTCCTTGATGTCTCGAAGAGTGTCTTTGACTATATTTCTTACTTAACGACATATAATTTTATTTAGGAACAATGATGAATATGACTATTTTAGAGAAGTGAAAGGTTACTTTAGTTAAGAACAGTGTTGGAAAGAGGCTACACATGACTATTTCAGATGAGAGAAGTGATATTTCAGTTAAGAAATGACAGGGAAACATGATGAAGTAACTATTTTTTAGTTGACTGATGAATACTTTTAGTTAAGCAAAAGACAAAACATGATGAACATGATTGGCGGATAATTTTTTAGATAAGAAATGACAATGAAACATAATGAACATGGTTATTTTCTGTTGACTATGGAATAAGTTTAGTTAGGAAATGATGAAAGTTATTATTTTTAGTTGAATGACGATGGATAAAGTTAGTTATGAACAGTGTTGGAAAGATTCCTTTGACAATTTTCAGCTAAGAGAAAGGTTGTTTTAGTTAAGAACGGTGTTGAATGAGATTTATCCTGACTATTTTTAGTTGATTGACAAGTAATTTTTAGTTAAGAAGTTACAAGAAAGGTTTATCTTTGTAAATTTGGAACTGAATAAAGTGTAGATTTGTTTAAGAACAGGGTTGGTAGAACTATTAAGTTGACTACGAGAATTACTTTGACATAGTTTTGCAAATAAAAACTGGGTGACTAAAATTGTTGAGGGAACTGTATTGCCGATGATAATATTTGACAAAGAACTAGTTAGTGAATGGAAGAAACAAATTGGTTTAAAGACACAAAGAACATAAAAAATTGAGGTTAAGTAAGGGAATGAACACAGTGAACATATGGTGAACACAGAAAACATGTAAGAAAAAGTTGATGAATAGAGTGAACATGCAGGGAATATGAACTTATAGAGAATATGAAGACATGATAAGGAACATAGGGGATACAAAGAATGAACACTGAACATGTGAAGAACAAGCTAAGAACATTGAGAACATGAATACTGAGTATAAAAGTTATACAGAGAACATGTAAGGGACTGTAATGAACATGGGGGAAAAATGGTAGAAAACAGAAAAATTGAGAAAAACAGATGAAAAAATTTGAACAGAGCATGCTGTGAACATTTGTAGAACATGGAGTGAACTCAGATAACATGGAAAAAATGTGAAGAACACAGCTGAATATAGAAACCATAAGCAAATACAGTATGATTATTGAAGGTTTGGATACGTTGGAGATGAGAAGGTAAGGGAGGGAAAGGGTAAGGTGATTACTCTGATAAAGAGTTAGGCTGGAGAGGGACTTTATCGGATATATTTATGTTCGATGATCTAAGACAGAGGAAATGGAGCTTGGCTAATGTCCTGATTAATTTTACTACGTTAGAAGTAAGGTGATCTTAAATCTCATGTGATTTAGTTGGATAATAAAGAACCTGTACAAAATGAGATAAGCGGGGAACAAGAGTTGAAACTCGGTAACTGAACTGGCTTTTATTTACTATGTCTGAAAATGTAGTTGGGTGTTTAAATCTCAGGGGGATTTGGACTGATAGTAATGAATTTACAGGAGTGAACTTGGACAGAGGACAAGAGCTAGAGTTTTATAATTGTTTACAGCATATTTACTATGTCTGAAATACAGAGGGTAAAAATTTCAGGGAAATTGATGGGTTATTTATAAAGATACGAGAGAGAACTAAGGTGGGGACGAGAGCTGGAGCTCGATAACTGTTTTTGATCTTATTTACGGTGTCTGAAATACAGAGGGTAAAAATTTCAGGGAAATTGATGAGTTATTTACAAAGATACGAGAGAGAACTAAGGTTGGGACGAAAGCTGGAGCTCAGTAACTGACTTGATCTTATTTACTAACTTTGAAGTATGTCTGCTTTAAATTTTGGGAAAATTATTCTGTTACTAACGATCTTGTACAAATGAACTAAGCTGGGGGACAAGAGCTAGAGTTTGATAATTGTTTGGATCCTATTTACTATGTCTGAAATACAGAGGGTATATATTTCAGGGAATTTGATAGGATATTACCGAAGACACGAGAGGGAAGTAAAGTGGGGGACAAGAGCTGGAGCTCAGTAACTGACTTGATCTTATTTACTGCATATGAAATACACGGGGGTTGAAATTTCAGGAAAATTGATTAGGTATTAACGAAGATACGAGAGACAGCTAAGGCGGAGGACAAGAGCTAGAGTTTGGTAACTAAATTACTGTATTGAACTACATTTTGAAATATGATTATTTTTAAATTTTAGAGGGATTGGACTGTTAGTACTCATTATACGACAGGGGACTAAGGCGGGGCACAGAAGCTGGAGCTCGATAATAAAATTATTGTATTTTAATACAATAATTTTGTTTTACAATACAATAGCTGTGTTTTAAATCTCGAAGAAAATGATTGGATACTAAAGAAGATGTATTAGTAAAACTTAGGAGGGAACGTGAGCTAGACCCTGACTTTGTTTATATATGTAAAACTGACTAGTTTAATGAAAAGGGACTAAGAATGAACAATATGAAGGAGAGGGATAGTCCATATATTATGGAGAAGATAAGATAAGATAAGATTAAAGAGGTGACCTGAAGGCAGTGTCTGACTGGGGCCGTAAGGTAAACACAGGTGAGGCGAGAGATTGCGAGGTAAGGGGGAGGGAGGGAGGGGGTGTGATGTATGAGCAGAAGATGCAGGGGAAGGGGTTGGTAGGGAAATGATTCAGTTATATAGCAATATACTAGTTTCTAAGTAAGAATCCTACTTAAATGTATAAGGCCTAAATATCGGATTATTATCGGTAGGAACTCTGAAAATTTCTCCCATAAGAACTCTTAACAAAACTCGTATGACATTATTTTCATCATAAGAACTCTTAACAAACTCGTATGACCTTATTCATCATAAGAATTCCAAATCTGTGACTACCCAAATTTACCTGAAAACCCCTGATGGTCTACTGGCCCTTTTTCCCAGATCTCTTAACAAACTTCTATGACATTATTTTTCCTCATAAGAACTCTTAACAAACTTCTATAATCTCAGAAATTATTTTTCTCATAAGAAATTCTTAATTACAAATCAGTGACTTGAATTTGCCAATAAGAACTCTTAACAAACTCGTATGACATTATTTTCATAATAAGAACTTTAACAAACTCGTATAACATTATTTCATCATAAGAATTCCAAATCTGTGACTGCCCAAATTCACCTGAAAACCCTGACATGCTACATGGGAATTTGAATTTCTCCCATAAGAACTTTAACAAACTCGTATGAACTTATTTTCATCATAAGAACTTTTAACAAACTTCTAAAATCTCGGAAATTATTTTCCTCTACGAATTCCCTAATTCTAAATCTGTGACTAAATCACCACCAGTACCTTTGCTTTCAGTTCGGGTCAACAAATTGATCGAAACTGTGAACGCCAAGAAATCTGGACTCCACCTGCCAAAGATTATTGGGGAATATAAACCTGGATATGCGTATGGAAATGTCAAGACACACAAGCCTGGAAACCCACTTAGGCCAATCATCAGCCAGATACCCACACCCACGTACAGACTGGCAAAACGACTCAACGGCTTGCTGACTCCTTATGTCCCTTGCGCCTTCAGCCTGAAGTCTCCAGAGGAATTTGTTGACTTGCTGCGGGGAACACGGGCCACAGGGATAAGAGCCTCGTTGGACGTAGAATCTCTGTTTACCAACGTACCTGTGGATGAAACAATCGGGATGATAGCCGACAGAGTGTACCGTGATCCGGCCTGTACTCCTCTTGACATACCAGAAAACAGTCTGAGGAAACTACTACAAACTTGTACTAAGGAGGCACCCTTCTTGAGCCCGGATGGACACATGTATAAGCAAGTAGATGGGGTCGCCATGGGTTCTCCCCTAGGTGTCCTGTTTGCAAACTTCTATATGGGTTCCATCGAGCGAAAAGTCTTAGTCGACATGAACTTGAAACCGGCCATATACTGCAGGTATGTTGACAACATTTTTACACAGGTACCTGATGTCAGACATCTGCAGGAGCTGAAGGAGGCATTTGAGCAGAATTCTGTGTTGCGTTTCACTTACAAGATGGAGAAGGATGGGAAGCTGCCCTTTCTAGATGTAACAGTCATGGAAAGGAGCGGAGTTTTCCACACTGCAGTCTACACTAAGGAAACAAACATAGGAATGTGCCTGAAAGCCAACAGTGACTGCCTGGACAGGTACAAGAGGAGTGTTGTTAACGCTTATGTCGACCGTGCCCTCAGCCACAGCTCAGAATGGAAGCAAGTCGACGAAGAACTCTGTAGGGTAAGGCAGGTCCTAGTCAACAACGGCTTCTCCAATGGTTTCGTCGAAGACATCATAAGAAGGAAAGTGAAACGCCATGCAACCTCTGAAGAGACAACTAACACAACACCTATACCCCCTATTAGACTATTTTACAGGAACTTCTTTTCCACAGCCCATAAAACGGAGGAAAGGGTCCTGAAAGATATTGTCAGTAGAAACGTTATCCCTACAGACAAAAATCAGAAGATACAACTGACGATTTACTATAAAACCAGAAAAACGGCCAGCCTACTCATGAGGAAACTCTCCAGACACAAAGCAGAACGCTTTAAAAGAGACCAACGTCGTCTATGCCTTCAAATGCCCTCTTGGGGACTGTAAGCCTCAAAAAACCCAGTATATAGGCAGGACAACAACATCTCTTTCTAGGCGTTTAACGATGCATAAGCAACAGGGCTCCATTAAGGAACATATAATCTCTTCCCACAAACAAACCATCACCAGAGAAATCCTAGCAAACAACACAGAAATCATCGATAGATACAGCGATAGCAGACGGCTAGATGTCTGCGAGGCACTACACATCAAGAAGTCAACACCAGCAATCAACAGCCAATTAATGCACAACTATATTCTACCCACTTCAAGACTCCGCTCCAATATAGAAGCATCAAGAAATATGGACCAATAGGCTTTCTACAATTACTTCCATTCAATACCCATTGTTTCGTGTTCTGTCTTGTGTTTTGAATTTAATACCCATTCAATACCCATTGTTTCGTGTTTTGTCTTGTGTTGGAATTTAATACCCATTGTTGAAAGTTCGTTTTTCACCTCATCCCCCTCACCCAAATGTAGATATAATCCTCGAAGACGTGTAAATCTCTATTCAGTTTCAGTTGTGTGTTTGTAAACTAAAGTCTTTGAAAATGTAATAAGTTTTACGAAACGCGCTCAAGTGTCGCGTCAGACTAGAAATAAAAATGAATTTTGGAGAATTGATCTTTGAATTACCATCAACAGTGAAAAGAAATGTAAGAGAGATGGAGAAAATTCGGGTTAGAATTATTAATCTTACTTTTTCGGTCATATTTAATAATATATATATATATATATATATATATATATATATATATATATATATATATATATATATATATATATATATATATATATATATATATATATATATATTTATATATATATTTATATATATATTTATATATATATTATATATATATATATCTCTTTCTAGGCGTTTTATATATATATATATATATATATATATATATATATATATATATATATATATATATATATATTATTAAATATGACCGAAAAAGTAAGATTAATAAGTTTTGAGCGGAGTTTTGAGGTGGGTAGAATATAGTTGTGTAGAATCACAACTATATTCTACCCACCTCAAGACTCCGCTCCAATATAGAAGCATCAAGAAATATGGACCAATAGGCTTTCTACAATCACTTCCATTTCAATACCCATTGTTTTGTGTTCTGTCTTGTGTTGATGAAATTAATACCCTATTAAATACCACCTCACACCATCCACCTCACTCAAATGTAGATATAAACAAATCGGAGATATGTAAGTTCTATTCAGTTGTGTATGTGTAAAGTCTTTGAAAATGTAATAAGTTTTACGAAACGCGCTCAAGTGTCGCGTCAGACTAGAAATAAAAATGAATTTTGGAGAATTGATTTTTGAATTACCTCCAACAGTGAAAAGAAATGTACGAAAGATTGAGAAAATTCGTGTTAGAATTATTAATCTTACTTTTTCGGTCATATTTAATAATATATGTCTACAGGAAAGACTTCTACCAAAATATACTAATATATATATATATATATATATATATATATATATATATATATATATATATATATATATATATATATATATATATATATATATATATATATATATATATATACATATATATATATATATGCGGAAAATCCACAGAGAAATATGAAATGAGGTGAACGTTTCGGCTTTGTTAAAGCCTTTGTCAACACCAGACTGACTAAGGAGAAGGGAGAAGGGGGGAAGATATATAGGCCGACACCTGACCACCCCATCCCAAGGGTTGGTCAGGTGTAATTAACCAAAAACAGGTATAGCTTAGCTTAGAATGGTCAAAGAGGATTAAGCGGTCAGAGAATAAGGATGAAAGATTAAAGAAAAGCCTCATGAACACACAATATATGAATATACAATTATAATGAGACATTGTAAGCCTCTCTATCAGAGTTGTTTCTTAAACTGTTGTGCAATATTATAACTTAAAAATGGATCAAGTTTGTACATTCCAGTACTAACATTAAGAAGATTTGGACACTGACTGATTAGAGCAGACTCAATCAAATTCTGTTCCACGAAATCCCCACAATTGGTAATGCTTTTTGCCCCATTCCAGTTAATATTGTGATCGCATAAACTCGTATGTAGATATAATGCATTAGACGTTTGGGCAGTTCTAATACTATAAGCATGTTGTGACAACCGCAATTGTAAGGACTTTCCTGTTTGTCCAAGGTACACAGAATCACAATCATTGCAGGGAATCGAATACACACAACCTGCTGTATCAGGGGAGTTTTTTATTAAATTGGATTTGATCGTACTATTAGTGAACACCAAATTTATATTAAGTTTCTTAAAAATCAGAGACAATTTTTCAAGTCCACTCGCATAAGGTACCACCAATGAGTTAATAATTTTTGGTTTCGCCTTAGGGACGTGATTATAAAACGTACGCTTGGCTTGTACAAACGAGAAATCCAAAAACCTCTTAGGATATTGTAAACTCTTCCCAATTTCATATATTTTAGCAATCTCTTCATCAAAAAACTCAGGGCTGCAAACCCTCAAAGCTCGTAGAAACATTCCTGAAAATACTGCCTGTTTAACTTTACTATGATGATTCGAATAAAAATGAACATACGACCCCACGTTGGTAGGTTTCCTATACACATTAAATTTGAACTTTCTAGTGACTCTATGAATCATAATGTCCAAAAACGGAAGAGTACCATTCTCCTCAGTCTCACAAGTGAATTTTATTGAAGGTACCAAAGAATTGAGTTCATTAAGAAAAACTATCTGGTCTTTGTCACACGGCCATAAGCACAAAATATCATCAACATACCTATACCAAACCACATTAGCCGGGATAATCCTGGATAAGATTTTTGTTTCAAAGAATTCCATATACAAATTGCTTAAAACTGGGGACAGGGGATTGCCCATCGCCATACCAAATGTTTGTTTGAAAAATTTTCCATTAAAACTAAAATAATTGTCTTTTATCATTTATTTATTTATAATTGTCTTCTATAAAAGACAATTATTTTAGTTTTAATGGAAAATTTTTCAAACAAACATTTGGTATGGCGATGGGCAATCCCCTGTCCCCAGTTTTAAGCAATTTGTATATGGAATTCTTTGAAATTCTACCTTTCCACGGTACACGAGACATCGAACCCCAGACGTCAAATTACGCGTCGCTCGCTATGCCTAGGAGTTCACAATTCACTTCGCCTATTTTCTGTATCTACACCTGACAACGCTGGAACTCGCACAGTACTTTAGGTAATATTTCATTATCCTTAAAATATTCGATTTACACGTTACATGAAATTTAATTAACTATAAATTACGTAGTTTTCACGCTTAATTTCACCTTAGCAACGGTTTCTCACTATTTCCGCCTTACCAACGATATAAAACAAGCTCCAAGGTGCGGCTCGCTTGGCCCACCCATCGCTTGGCCCGCACATGGCCGCATATGGCCCACGCTGGCCCACATTCACCCGCGCTAGTTTACCTCGCCACACTGTATAATCCGCACTACGAACACTGTATAATCCGTACTACGAACACTGTATAATCCGCACTACGAACACTGCACTTGTTTTGGATCCCGATGCTTCAGTGGTCCAGACTTACGTCTTAGCCGTCTCTCGTTGCAGGAATCTGGAAAGAAAGAAATAAACCCCACATGTGCCCCACAATGGCCTAGTCCCTTGAATTAACTTACACCTCTGACCTGGTCTCAGCTGACCCTTCTTTCCTCCGTCTAGTAACCACCATTCTCATCACAACCCGACGTCTACCATTTCCCGAACATTCCCTCACCAACTAAACCAGAAACACACTTCCTTCATCTCCCAAAGTGTTCCAAAACCTGTTTGCGCTGCCACCAAATATGTCGTCTACCAATTCCCTAACATTCCCTCACCAACTAAACCAGGAACACTATGAGGGGACAGATGGAAGGTAATTAAAGGCCGTCGGGTTTTGTCATTTAATTACAAAGAATAGACTCTGACAAATAATAACATACTTTATTAGGTCAATACACTTCCAATACCCATAGACCACTTGACCTCCGCGGTCACCACCCACACTTGTAACTTCCGCCTAAGTCCCTAATACGGAATAATTACTACAACGCTCCACACCCGGTTAGTCTTTCATTCAGTACTCACATACTGCAGACTTAACTTGGTCACTAAGATCACATCAGGTTCTCGCATAGCTGTCTGCTACACTTCGCTGCTGCCACAAATGGAGATCCAGAGGACTTCTCAGTTCAACTCCCACAATCAGACTGACCAAACATGGCCAACCATGGCCTCAAACATTTCACCACGCCTCTCAAGGAAGGTATAATCCGATTAACCTTATCCCTAGAGCGGTAACCTTGATCCTAGAAGCCTGACGAAGAATAATTCCTCTTTCCAGGAATTATTAATTCCTGGCAAGAATAGAATAGCAAGGATAGAGAGGCAGTATATGGGCTACTGAAGGGATTACAGATGGAAGGGGCTGAACAAAACATTGAGAAGGTTTTCAGGTTGGGCTGGTACAACAAGGACAGAAACTGACTTGTAAAGGTGGTGTTTACAAACGAAACCACGATAGATATTCTCGAAAGGAAGAGTCGTCTGCAGCATGTGGAGGGATACAAAAAAGTATTCCTGCAGAGGGACAGGACAAAGGAGGAGAGAGCTAGGGCAGCAGAGGCAAGGAGGAAGCACAGGGACAGAGGAGCAAAACAAGAAATCACAGCCCCCAACACAACAGTCCCAGAGACAACAAGGGAACCCAAAACCAGCATCCCAGCAACACCACCACCCCCCTTTGCACAGAAACCCTCCCTTCCCCTCAACCTACCTGCCCCCACCCAACCCTCCTTTCCCCCCGGCCCCCATCCCATTCTGACCCTGTCACCTCTTCCCCATTCCCATCATGTCCCGCCCTCCCGCCTTTCTCCCCCTGTCCCCCCTCCCGCCTTTCCCCCCTGTCCCCCCGTCCTCCCCTCTGCCTTCATCCCATACCCTCCCTATCCCTCCTTCCCCCTCACCCCATATCCTTTATGTCCCCCCTATCTCCTTAACCCACACCCTACCTGTCCCCCCATCCCTTAAACCCCCACCCCCCACCCCAAAATCCTCTGAAACCCTGCAAACCACCTCACAGATCTTCTCACCCACGGAACAGCTTCCCTCACCAGCAGAATGCTCGCCAGGAAAGGGACAAGAAAATGAACAGAAGAAAATGAGCTTCAAGGCAATGTACACTAACTTAGATGGGATTACAAATAAAACAAGTGAACTCGGAGAATGGGCACTAGAAGAAAACCCAGACATAATAGCACTCACAGAAACAAAGCTAACGAAAACTATAACAAACAGTGTTTCTACAGGGCTACTATGTAGTGAGGAAAGAGAGAGAAGAGAGAGGAGGTGGTGGTGTAGCTTTGCTAATAAGAGAAGGTTGGAGTTTCGAAAAGATGGTAATTCAGAACTGTGAAGGTTTCAGTGACTACATATTAGGCACCATAGCAACTGGAGGACAGAAAATTATAGTAGTAGTCATATATAACCCCCCACCGAATGACAGACGACCCAGACAGGAATATAATAGAAACAACTTGGCCACCATCAATATAATAGAGAGAGCAGCTTCTGTGGCTAGCAGGAATGGATCCAGACTACTAATGATGGGAGACTTCAACCATGGGAAGATAGATTGGGGGAACAGAGACCCACATGGAGGCCCAGACACATGAAGAGCTAAGCTGCTGGATGTGGCCACAAAGAAACTTTCTAAGTCAACACGTCAAGGGACCGACAAGAATGAGAGGAGGGGATGAACCAGCCTTGCTTGATCTGATATTTACCCTAAATGAGTCGGATACAAGAGAAGTTAAGTTGGAAGCCCCCTTGGGAATGAGTGATCATAGTGTATTGAGCTTTGAGTACCTGGTTGAGCTAAGAATTATCACCCCCAAAAAAGAACTGGGAAACAAAGGGCTGGCATACCGAAAGGGAAACTATGAGAAGATGAATAAATACCTATGGGATATACATTGGGACACAGAACTCGGAACCAAGTCCGTACAAGACATGATGGACTATGTCACCCAAAAATGTCAGGAGGCTGTAAGAAGGTTTGTCCCAGCCCGACAGGAAAAAACAGAGAAGCAAAGGAAGAATCCATGGTTTAATAGGGAATGTATGAAAGCAAAGGAGCTGAACAAAAGGGCATGGAGGGACTTCCGTAATAACAGAACACCAGAAAGTAGAGAGAGATACCAGAGAACCAGGAATGAGTATGTTAGTGTGGAAGAGCAGCTGAGAAAAGATATGAAAATGATATAGCTAATAAAGCCAAGACCGAACCAAAGCTACTACACAGTCACATCAGGAGGAAGACAACAGTGAAGGAACAGGTGATGAAACTTAGGAGGACAGGTACACAGAGGATGACAAATAGGTGTGTGAAGAACTCAACAAAAGGGACCAGGTCTTTACAATAGAACAGGGAGAAGTCACGGCGCTAGGAGAGGTGGCAGCAAACCAGGTGACCTTGGAAAGATTCGAAATTGCAAGAGATGAGGTCAAGAAGCACCTATTGGAGCTGGATGTGAGAAAAGCTGTTGGGCCGGACGGAATCTCACCATGGGTATTGAAAGAGTGTGCAGGAGCACTTTGCTTGCCACTCTCCATAGTGTATAGTAGGTCACTGGAAACGGGAGACCTACCCGAAATATGGAAGACGGCTAATGTAGTCTCAATATACAAAAAGGGTGACAGACAAGAGGCACTGAACTACAGGCCAGTGTCCTTAACTTGTACACCATGCAAGGTGATGGAGAAGATTGTGAGAAAAAACCTAGTAACACATCTGGAGAGAAGAGACTTCGTGACAAGCCAACAACATGGGTTCAGGGAGGGTAAATCTTGCCTTACAGGATTGATAGAATTCTATGACCAGGTGACAAAGATTAAGCAAGAAAGAGAAGGATGGGCGGACTGCATTTTTTTGGACTGTCGGAAAGCCTTTGACACAGTACCCCATAAAAGGCTGATGCATAAGCTGAAGAAACTGGCAGGTGTAACTGGTAGGGCGCTTCAGTGGATAAGGGAGTACCTAAGCAATAGGAAGCAGAGAGTTACAGTGAGGGTGAGACCTCAGATTGCCGTGAAGTCACCAGTGGAGTCCCACAGGGCTCTGTCCTATCCTGTTTCTGATATATGTAAATGATCTCCCAGAGGGTATAGACTTATTCCTCTCAATGTTTGCTGACGACGCTAAAATTATGAGAAGGATTAAGACAGAGGACAGCTTGAGGCTTCAAGAAGACCTGGACAAGCTGTAGGAATGGTCGAACAAATTGCTGTTAGAGTTTAACCCAAGCAAATGTAATGTAATGAAGATAGGGGTAGGAAGCAGGTGACCAGTTACAAGGTATCATTTGGGAGATGAAATACTTTAAGAGTCAGAGAGTGAGAAAGACCTGGGGGTTGATATCACGCCAGACCTGTTCCTTGATGCTCATATCAAGAGGATAACATCAGCAGCATATGCCAGGTTGGCTAACATAAGAACGGCCTTTAGAAACTTGTGTAAGGAATCTTTCAGAACATTATATGCCACATAAGTCAGTCCAATCCTGGAGAATGCGGCTCCAGCATGGAGTCCATATCTAGTCAAGCATAAGACTAAACTGTAAAAGGTTCAAAGGTTTGCCACCAGACTAGCACCCGAGCTGAGAGGTATGAGCTACGAGGAGAGACTACGGGAATTAAACCTCACTTCGTTGGAAGACAGAAGAGTTAGGGGGGACATGATCACCACATTAAAGATTCTCTAGGGAATCGACAGGGTTGATAAAGACAGGCTATTTAACACAAGGGGCACACGCACTAGAGGACACAGGTGGAAATTGAGTGCCCAAATGAGCCACAGAGATATTAGGAAGAACTTTTTTAGTGTTAGAGTGGTTGACAAATGGAATGCATTAGGAAGTAATGTGGTGGAGGCTGACTTCATACACAGTTTCAAGTGTAGATATGATAGAGCCCAATAGGCTCAGGAACCTGTACACCTGTTGATTGACAGTTGAGAGGCGGGACCAAAGAGCCAGAGCTCATCCCCCGCAAGCACAACTAGGTGAGTACAACTAGGTGAGTACACACACACACACACTCTCACTCTCTACACACACACTCTACACACACTACACACACTTGTTGAAACTGGAGAGAGCTGAGCCAGAAGGTTGTGGGAAACACTTAAGTAATTTGCTATAACTCATCATGTTCTACATTAAAGCTTTGTTCATTGTTAATATATTTATAAAACATATTATTATATCCCCACAAAATAGCTCTCGAAAGTGGAGTAAGCCTCAAGAAGGTTAAGCTGAATAAACAACTGTTAAGGAAATACGAAGAATAGCAAGGGAATGTAAGTTATTACATGAACTGATTATAGGCTGGAGAAGTGGGACTAGGGAGCTAATTGTCAACAGTGCCAGCACGCAGGCCAGCACATTTAGATGATTATATTCACGTAAACCCCACGTACTTAACACACATCAGAAGCCAAACATCTACATAATCTTTATTTGACAGTAATTTATAACCAGAGTTTACCCGAGGGGCCACTAACACCGGTGGCCTCGACGAGAACATGAAACCGGCGGCTTGTCGAAGGTTCACCTATTTGCCTTAATACTCTTTTCCAGTTTGATTTTTAAATTAAACCTTGTCTTAGGCGGAGGACAAGAGCTAGAGTTTGGTAACTAAATTACTGTATTGAACTACATTTTGAAATATGATTATTTTTAAATTTTAGAGGGATTGGACTGTTAGTACTCATTATACGACAGGGGACTAAGGCGGGGCACAGAAGCTGGAGCTCGATAATAAAATTATTGTATTTTAATACAATAATTTTGTTTTACAATACAATAGCTGTGTTTTAAATCTCGAAGAAAATGATTGGATACTAAAGAAGATGTATTAGTAAAACTTAGGAGGGAACGTGAGCTAGACCCTGACTTTGTTTATATATGTAAAACTGACTAGTTTAATGAAAAGGGACTAAGAATGAACAATATGAAGGAGAGGGATGGTCCATATATTATGGAGAAGATAAGATAAGATAAGATTAAAGAGGTGACCTGAAGGCAGTGTCTGACTGGGGCCGTAAGGTAAACACAGGTGAGGCGAGAGATTGCGAGGTAAGGGGGAGGGAGGGAGGGGGTGTGATGTATGAGCAGAAGATGCAGGGGGAGGGGTTGGTAGGGAAATGATTCAGTTATATAGCAATATACTAGTTTCTAAGTAAGAATCCTACTTAAATGTATAAGGCCTAAATATCGGATTATTATCGGTAGGAACTCTGAAAATTTCTCCCATAAGAACTCTTAACAAAACTCGTATGACATTATTTTCATCATAAGAACTCTTAACAAACTCGTATGACCTTATTCATCATAAGAATTCCAAATCTGTGACTACCCAAATTTACCTGAAAACCCCTGATGGTCTACTGGCCCTTTTTCCCAGATCTCTTAACAAACTTCTATGACATTATTTTTCCTCATAAGAACTCTTAACAAACTTCTATAATCTCAGAAATTATTTTTCTCATAAGAAATTCTTAATTACAAATCAGTGACTTGAATTTGCCAATAAGAACTCTTAACAAACTCGTATGACATTATTTTCATAATAAGAACTTTAACAAACTCGTATAACATTATTTCATCATAAGAATTCCAAATCTGTGACTGCCCAAATTCACCTGAAAACCCTGACATGCTACATGGGAATTTGAATTTCTCCCATAAGAACTTTAACAAACTCGTATGAACTTATTTTCATCATAAGAACTTTTAACAAACTTCTAAAATCTCGGAAATTATTTTCCTCTACGAATTCCCTAATTCTAAATCTGTGACTAAATCACCACCAGTACCTTTGCTTTCAGTTCGGGTCAACAAATTGATCGAAACTGTGAACGCCAAGAAATCTGGACTCCACCTGCCAAAGATTATTGGGGAATATAAACCTGGATATGCGTATGGAAATGTCAAGACACACAAGCCTGGAAACCCACTTAGGCCAATCATCAGCCAGATACCCACACCCACGTACAGACTGGCAAAACGACTCAACGGCTTGCTGACTCCTTATGTCCCTTGCGCCTTCAGCCTGAAGTCTCCAGAGGAATTTGTTGACTTGCTGCGGGGAACACGGGCCACAGGGATAAGAGCCTCGTTGGACGTAGAATCTCTGTTTACCAACGTACCTGTGGATGAAACAATCGGGATGATAGCCGACAGAGTGTACCGTGATCCGGCCTGTACTCCTCTTGACATACCAGAAAACAGTCTGAGGAAACTACTACAAACTTGTACTAAGGAGGCACCCTTCTTGAGCCCGGATGGACACATGTATAAGCAAGTAGATGGGGTCGCCATGGGTTCTCCCCTAGGTGTCCTGTTTGCAAACTTCTATATGGGTTCCATCGAGCGAAAAGTCTTAGTCGACATGAACTTGAAACCGGCCATATACTGCAGGTATGTTGACAACATTTTTACACAGGTACCTGATGTCAGACATCTGCAGGAGCTGAAGGAGGCATTTGAGCAGAATTCTGTGTTGCGTTTCACTTACAAGATGGAGAAGGATGGGAAGCTGCCCTTTCTAGATGTAACAGTCATGGAAAGGAGCGGAGTTTTCCACACTGCAGTCTACACTAAGGAAACAAACATAGGAATGTGCCTGAAAGCCAACAGTGACTGCCTGGACAGGTACAAGAGGAGTGTTGTTAACGCTTATGTCGACCGTGCCCTCAGCCACAGCTCAGAATGGAAGCAAGTCGACGAAGAACTCTGTAGGGTAAGGCAGGTCCTAGTCAACAACGGCTTCTCCAATGGTTTCGTCGAAGACATCATAAGAAGGAAAGTGAAACGCCATGCAACCTCTGAAGAGACAACTAACACAACACCTATACCCCCTATTAGACTATTTTACAGGAACTTCTTTTCCACAGCCCATAAAACGGAGGAAAGGGTCCTGAAAGATATTGTCAGTAGAAACGTTATCCCTACAGACAAAAATCAGAAGATACAACTGACGATTTACTATAAAACCAGAAAAACGGCCAGCCTACTCATGAGGAAACTCTCCAGACACAAAGCAGAACGCTTTAAAAGAGACCAACGTCGTCTATGCCTTCAAATGCCCTCTTGGGGACTGTAAGCCTCAAAAAACCCAGTATATAGGCAGGACAACAACATCTCTTTCTAGGCGTTTAACGATGCATAAGCAACAGGGCTCCATTAAGGAACATATAATCTCTTCCCACAAACAAACCATCACCAGAGAAATCCTAGCAAACAACACAGAAATCATCGATAGATACAGCGATAGCAGACGGCTAGATGTCTGCGAGGCACTACACATCAAGAAGTCAACACCAGCAATCAACAGCCAATTAATGCACAACTATATTCTACCCACTTCAAGACTCCGCTCCAATATAGAAGCATCAAGAAATATGGACCAATAGGCTTTCTACAATTACTTCCATTCAATACCCATTGTTTCGTGTTCTGTCTTGTGTTTTGAATTTAATACCCATTCAATACCCATTGTTTCGTGTTCTGTCTTGTGTTGGAATTTAATACCCATTGTTGAAAGTTCGTTTTTCACCTCATCCCCCTCACCCAAATGTAGATATAATCCTCGAAGATGTGTAAATCTCTATTCAGTTTCAGTTGTGTGTTTGTAAACTAAAGTCTTTGAAAATGTAATAAGTTTTACGAAACGCGCTCAAGTGTCGCGTCAGACTAGAAATAAAAATGAATTTTGGAGAATTGATCTTTGAATTACCATCAACAGTGAAAAGAAATGTAAGAGAGATGGAGAAAATTCGGGTTAGAATTATTAATCTTACTTTTTCGGTCATATTTAATAATATATATATATATATATATATATATATATATATATATATATATATATATATATATATATATATATATATATATATATATATATATTTATATATATATTTATATATATATTTATATATATATTATATATATATATATATATATATATATATATATATATATATATATATATATATATATATATATATATATATATATATATATATATATATATATATATATATATATATATATATATATATATAATGCACAGACTACCCTATTCCAGTAGCTGAAGTTTATAACTTTTTAGACACTCAACCCACCAGGAGACTCGAACACTGGCCAACAAGGTGGCAGTTGCATGCTGTATCCACTACGCTATACTTCAAAGCCATAAGAGAGGTAGGAATTCTGGGGTATTTAACCAACCAGAAATTCCAATCCTCTCCCAGGCGATGAGATAGTGTGGGACCTCGGATGCTCTTTCATCGGTTCCTGTTATATGGGAAAACTCAGTGCCAAATGCTTATTAAGCATTTGGCACTGAGTTTTCCCATATAACAGGAACCGATGAAAGAGCATCCGAGGTCCCACACTATCTCATCGCCTGGGAGAGGATTGGAATTTCTGGTTGGTTAAATACCCCAGAATTCCTACCTCTCTTATGGCTTTGAAGTATAGCGTAGTGGATACAGCATGCAACTGCCACCTTGTTGGCCAGTGTTCGAGTCTCCTGGTGGGTTGAGTGTCTAAAAAGTTATATATATATATATATATTATTAAATATGACCGAAAAAGTAAGATTAATAAGTTTTGAGCGGAGTTTTGAGGTGGGTAGAATATAGTTGTGTAGAATCACAACTATATTCTACCCACCTCAAGACTCCGCTCCAATATAGAAGCATCAAGAAATATGGACCAATAGGCTTTCTACAATCACTTCCATTTCAATACCCATTGTTTTGTGTTCTGTCTAGTGTTGATGAAATTAATACCCTATTAAATACCACCTCACACCATCCACCTCACTCAAATGTAGATATAAACAAATCGGAGATATGTAAGTTCTATTCAGTTGTGTATGTGTAAAGTCTTTGAAAATGTAATAAGTTTTACGAAACGCGCTCAAGTGTCGCGTCAGACTAGAAATAAAAATGAATTTTGGAGAATTGATTTTTGAATTACCTCCAACAGTGAAAAGAAATGTACGAAAGATTGAGAAAATTCGTGTTAGAATTATTAATCTTACTTTTTCGGTCATATTTAATAATATATGTCTACAGGAAAGACTTCTACCAAAATATACTAATATATATATATATATATATATATATATATATATATATATATATATATATATATATATATATATATATATATATATATATATATATATATATATATATATATACATATATATATATATGCGGAAAATCCACAGAGAAATATGAAATGAGGTGAACGTTTCGGCTTTGTTAAAGCCTTTGTCAACACCAGACTGACTAAGGAGAAGGGAGAAGGGGGGAAGATATATAGGCCGACACCTGACCACCCCATCCCAAGGGTTGGTCAGGTGTAATTAACCAAAAACAGGTATAGCTTAGCTTAGAATGGTCAAAGAGGATTAAGCGGTCAGAGAATAAGGATGAAAGATTAAAGAAAAGCCTCATGAACACACAATATATGAATATACAATTATAATGAGACATTGTAAGCCTCTCTATCAGAGTTGTTTCTTAAACTGTTGTGCAATATTATAACTTAAAAATGGATCAAGTTTGTACATTCCAGTACTAACATTAAGAAGATTTGGACACTGACTGATTAGAGCAGACTCAATCAAATTCCGTTCCACGAAATCCCCACAATTGGTAATGCTTTTTGCCCCATTCCAGTTAATATTGTGATCGCATAAACTCGTATGTAGATATAATGCATTAGACGTTTGGGCAGTTCTAATACTATAAGCATGTTGTGACAACCGCAATTGTAAGGACTTTCCTGTTTGTCCAAGGTACACAGAATCACAATCATTGCAGGGAATCGAATACACACAACCTGCTGTATCAGGGGAGTTTTTTATTAAATTGGATTTGATCGTACTATTAGTGAACACCAAATTTATATTAAGTTTCTTAAAAATCAGAGACAATTTTTCAAGTCCACTCGCATAAGGTACCACCAATGAGTTAATAATTTTTGGTTTCGCCTTAGGGACGTGATTATAAAACGTACGCTTGGCTTGTACAAACGAGAAATCCAAAAACCTCTTAGGATATTGTAAACTCTTCCCAATTTCATATATTTTAGCAATCTCTTCATCAAAAAACTCAGGGCTGCAAACCCTCAAAGCTCGTAGAAACATTCCTGAAAATACTGCCTGTTTAACTTTACTATGATGATTCGAATAAAAATGAACATACGACCCCACGTTGGTAGGTTTCCTATACACATTAAATTTGAACTTTCTAGTGACTCTATGAATCATAATGTCCAAAAACGGAAGAGTACCATTCTCCTCAGTCTCACAAGTGAATTTTATTGAAGGTACCAAAGAATTGAGTTCATTAAGAAAAACTATCTGGTCTTTGTCACACGGCCATAAGCACAAAATATCATCAACATACCTATACCAAACCACATTAGCCGGGATAATCCTGGATAAGATTTTTGTTTCAAAGAATTCCATATACAAATTGCTTAAAACTGGGGACAGGGGATTGCCCATCGCCATACCAAATGTTTGTTTGAAAAATTTTCCATTAAAACTAAAATAATTGTCTTTTATCATTTATTTATTTATAATTGTCTTCTATAAAAGACAATTATTTTAGTTTTACAAACTCCACTCGTTTGTAGCATGAAGTAAAAAACATGAAAAGTAGCATGAAAAAAACGCAACTACTTCATGCTACAAACGAGTGGAGAAATAGCAACATCGACCATAGTATCCGTACCCGCATTGAACAACACCTCGACATCCTCACAGACCAACATCACCTCAGCACTGAAACAAGGATTATCAAGAAACTAACAACATTATATGGAGGACCTATGGCAATTCCACGACCAAGAGATGGCTTCCTGAACCTTGCAGGAATTAACCTCACTGAGGACCAAGTCACTCTCCTAAATCTGGGCATAAACTGTCATGTTATGTCCAGACCGAGTGAAATGGCCCGGAAAGTGGAGTTGGAAATTCTGTTGGACGACATATTCGACCTCGAGACACAAAAGAAGGTCACTACCAAAGATACCTTACAAGCAGAACTTATTGCAGAAGGAGGAAAGAATCGAGGCAACTACAGAAGCACCATACTGTCCCCCGAGCTTAGAGCGGCAGCTAAAAGCCTTCGTGAGAACAAGGAGATAGTTGTCAGGAGAGGTGACAAGTCGCCAATATATGTCATTCTTAAAAAAGACGAATATCTGGCGAAAATGAACATCATACTCTCTGACCAAACTAAGTTCCAAAGGGTAACGAAGGACACTACAGCCGAATTAAAAGCAAAGGTCAACAAACTGATCGAAACTGTGAACGCCAAGAAATCCGGACTCCACCTGCCAAAGATCATTGGGGAATATAAACCTGGATATGCGTATGGAAATGTCAAGACGCACAAGCCTGGAAACCCACTTCGGCCAATCATTAGCCAGATACCCACACCCACGTACAGATTGGCAAAGCGACTCAACGGCCTGCTGACTCCTTATGTTCCTTGCGCCTTCAGCCTGAAGTCTCCAAAGGAATTTGTGGACTTACTGCGGGGCGCACGGGCCACAGGGATAAGAGCCTCGTTGGACGTAGAATCGCTGTTTACCAACGTACCTGTGGACGAGACAATCGGAATGATAGCCGACAGAGTGTATCGTGATCCAGCCTGTACTCCTCTTGACATGCCAGAAAGTATTCTGAGGAAACTACTCCAAGCTTGTACTAAAGAGGCACCCTTCTTGAGCCCGGATGGGCATATGTATAAGCAAGTAGATGGGGTCGCTATGGGTTCTCCCCTAGGTGTCCTGTTTGCAAACTTCTACATGGGTACCATCGAGCAAAAAGTCTTAGTCGACATGAACTTGAAACCGGCCATATACTGCAGGTATGTTGACGACATTTTTACACAGGTACCTGATGTCAGACATCTGCAGGAGCTGAAGGAGGCATTTGAGCAGAGTTCCGTGCTGCGTTTCACTTACGAGACGGAAAAGGATGGGAAGCTGCCTTTTCTAGATGTAACAGTCATGGAAAAGGGCGGAGGTTTCCACACTGCAGTCTACACAAAGGAAACAAACATAGGAATGTGCCTAAATGCCAACAGCGACTGCCCTGACAGGTACAAGAGGAGTGTTGTTAACGCATACGTCGACCGTGCTCTCAGCCACAGCTCAGAATGGAAGCAAGTCGACGAAGAACTCTGTAGGGTAAGGCAGGTTCTAGTCAATAACGGCTTCTCCAATGGTTTCATCGAAGACATCATAAGAAGGAAAGTGAAAAGCCATGCAACCTCCGAAGAGACAACTAACACAACACCTATACCCCCTATTAGACTATTTTACAGGAACTTCTTTTCCACAGCTCATAAAACAGAGGAAAGGGTCCTGAAAGATATTGTTAATAGAAACGTTATCCCTACAGACAAAAATCAGAGGATACAACTGACGATTTACTATAAAACCAGAAAAACGGCCAGCCTACTCATGAGAAACTCTCCAGACACGAAACAGAACGCTTTAAAAGAGACTAACGTCGTCTATGCCTTCAAATGCCCACTTGGGGACTGTAAGCTCCAAAAAACCCAGTATATAGGCAAGACAACAACATCTCTTTCTAGGCGTTTAACGATGCATAAACAACAGGGCTCCATTAAGGAACATATAATCTCTTCCCATAAACAAACCATCGCCAGAGAAATCCTAGTAAACAACACAGAAATCATCGATAGATACAGCGATAGCAGGCGGCTTGACGTTTGCGAGGCACTACACATCAAGAAGTCAACACCAGCAATCAACAGCCAATTATTGCACAACTATATTCTACCCACCTCAAGACTCCGCTCCAATATAGAAGCATCAAGAAATGTGGACCAATAGGCTTTCTACAAACACTTCTATTCAATATCCATTGTTTCGTGTTCTGTCTTGTGTTGATACTTTTAATACCCTATTAATATCCTCTAATGCCACATCATCCTTCCCACCTCACTCAAATGTAATGCCACATCACCCTTCCCACCTCACTCAAATGTAGATATAAAATCAGGGAAATGCAAGTTCTAATCAGTTGTGTATTTGTGAAGTCTTTGAAAATGTAATAAGTTTTACGAAACGCGCCCGTGTCGCGTCAGACTAGAAATAAAAATGAATTTTGGAGAAGTGATTTTTGATTTACCTCCAACAGTGAAGCATAATGTACGAAAGATTGAGAAAATTCGTGTTAGAATTATTAATCTTACTTTTTCGGTCATATTTAATAAAATATATATATATATATATATATATATATATATATATATATATATATATATATATATATATATATATATATATATATATATATATATATATATATATATTGATATATTGGTGTATACTGGCAACAGGTTTTCTTTCAAACATGTTTCATTGAATATGACCGCATATTCTGTATTTATTATTTTTTGGTTTAGGGCTTCTATCCCTCTAACTATTTTCTTAGCATCAGGGCTTAATTGGAATAGGAGTTCTCCAAAACTCATTTTCGTACTTTTAAGGTGAAGAAAAGAAGTGATTTACTATAGAGTGTATTACACTTATTTGTATAATTTGCACGACGTTTCGAACCTCCATGGTTCATTCTCAAGTGAACAGATCTTACAATACAAGTTGATTTTATACCCGCATTAGGTCAGGTGATAATACAATGAAGGTGAAAAACATGGGGGGGATACATAAGGGATAAACATAGGGGCTGCAGAAGGCGTATTGGCCCATACGAGGCATCTCCTATCTAAACACAAAGATTAATCCAGTGTAATTGGCCTGTTATGTTGGACATTGTCTTCTGTGTTGGCATCGATATGTTCTTGTCTTGTCCTTACTCTCATGGTGGGTAGAGTAAATAGTTCCGTGATTTGGGTGTTCATGGTAGGTCGCTCTATTCTTATGTGAATTGCCTCAAGAATTTGTAATCTTCTTGAATCTTGGGTTTTGTCTATTATGCAAGTATTCTTGTTCAACATTTCTCTTGTTAGAGTAATGTCATGGGCTTGTCTCATGTGATTCCTAGGGGCACCAGATTGAAGATGGCATGTCAAACGCCTCGTCAGCTTGGTCGACGTCATACCTATGTACTTACATTGAAGGTTACATCCTTCGTGGGGGCAAGTGTACATGTATACAACGCTTGACTGCTGTAGAGGGTTCTCCGTCGGCTTCGGGCTGTTTTTGATAAGGAGTTCGGAAGTCTTCTTGGTTTTGTAGAATATTATCAGGTTTAAGTTTTGGTTAGGAGTAGTGCTTTTTACTCCTTTACGGATTATTTCTTTCATTATTCTTTCCTCTTTTATATGTTCACTGTGCATGGTTGATTTGTAATATAATTTTATTGGGGGTGTTGTGGTTTCTGTTCTAGGTTCTGAATTATACCAACGGTCCAAGTGTCTTCTTATAGCAGCGTTTATTTCCGCGTTGCTATATCCGTTGTTCACCAATACCTGAGTTACTCTTTCAAACTCTCTACTCACGTTGCTCCATTCAGAGCAGTGGGTAAGCGCTCGACGAATATAAGCATTGAGAACACTGGCTTTGTATCTTTGGGGGCACTCACTTCTACCGTTCAGGCATAATCCTAAGTTGGTGGGCTTGGTATATACGTTGGTGCTTAAAGTGGTTCCTGTTTTTGTTATTAGTACATCCAAGAATGGCAGACTGTTATTTTCACTATTTTCATGTGTAAATCGGAGTACTGACTCTCTTTCTAGGTGTCTTTTTAGGTCAATTAGTTCATCTGAGTCTTTTACTATTACGAATATGTCATCTACATAACGGCAGTATACAGTTGGTTTTTGTCTGCTACTGAAGACCCTATCTTCGATGGTTCCCATATAAAAATTAGCAAATAAAACTCCTAAGGGGGAGCCCATTGCTACTCCGTCTATTTGTAAATACATGTCTCCTTGTGGACTGATGAAAGGGGCTTCCTTTGTACATGCTTCGAGAAGACTTTTCAAGTGTGGCTCAGGTATGTCTAATTTGGGGGTGCTCTCGTCTCTGTATACTCTGTCCAGTATCATTCCTATGGTTGTGTCGACTGGGACGTTGGTAAAAAGGGATTCAACGTCCAGGGAAGCGATGATTCCATCGGGCTGGGTAGATTTGATCAATTCTAGGAAATCTGCTGATGATTGTAGACTAAACTTACTTGGAGTGTATGGAGTTAGGAGTTCATTGAGTTTCTTTGCCAGGTGATAAGTTGGGGTTGGTATTTGGCTGATTATAGGGCGTAGTGGGTTACCTGGTTTATGCGTCTTAACATTGCCGTAGGCATATCCTAAGCCATAGTCGCCTTGAAGTTTATTGAAATGCACACTACCTTTCTTTGCGTTGATTGCTGTAATTGTTTTGTTTACTTTCCGCTTAAGGTCTTCTACGGGGTTCCTCGTGATTCGTTGAAATTTGGAGTCGTCACTTAGGATGTCGCTAATTTTGTTCATGTATTCATGGGTAGGAATCAATACATATGCTGCTGTTTTGTCGGCTTTTCTTATTGTTACGTCTTTCAGATTTTTTAGTTGTTTCGCTGCTTCTTTGAGTCGTGGGGTTAAGATTGTAGATGAATATGTTCCTCGTTTTTTCCCTGCTTCTGCAAGTAGTTCCGCTTGAAGTGTGTCAGTGGTGATGACTTTTTTGTTGTCTTCTAGCTTATGGATATCGTCCAGAAGCATTTCGATTTCCAGGCGTTTTTGATGCATCTTTGGTTTAGATAAGAATTGACAATTTAGACCAAGATTTAAGAGGTCTCGTTGGTCCTGGGTAAGATCATAAGAAGTCAGGTTAAAGTAGCCATTTTTAGGCTACTTTAGACCTACCATGAACACCCAAATCACGGAACTATTTACTCTACCCACCATGAGAGGAAGGACAAGACAAGAACATATCGATGCCAACACAGAAGACAATGTCCAACATAACAGGCCAATTACACTGGATTAATCTTTGTGTTTAGATAGGAGATGCCTCGTATGGGCCAATACGCCTTCTGCAGCCCCTATGTTTATCCCTTATGTATCCCCCCATGTTTTTCACCTTCATTGTATTATCACCTGACCTAATGCGGGTATAAAATCAACTTGTATTGTAGGATCTGTTCACTTGAGAATGAACCATGGAGGTTCGAAACGTCGTGCAAATTATACAAATAAGTGTAATACACTCTATAGTAAATCACTTCTTTTCTTCACCTTAAAAGTACGAAAATGAGTTTTGGAGAACTCCTATTCCAATTAAGCCCTGATGCTAAGAAAATAGTTAGAGGGATAGAAGCCCTAAACCAGAAAATAATAAATACAGAATATGCGGTCATATTCAATGAAACATATATATATATATATATATATATATATATATATATATATATATATATATATATATATATATATATATATATATATATATATATGTCGTACCTAGTAGCCAGAATGCACTTCTCGGCCTACTATGCAAGGCCCGATTTGCCTAATAAGCCAAGTTTTCCTGAATTAATATATTTTCTCTAATTTTTTTCTTATGAAATGATAAAGCTACCCATTTCATTATCTATGAGGTCAATTTTTTTTTATTGGAGTTAAAATTAACGTAGATATTTGACCGAACCTAACCAACCCTACCTAACCTAACCTAACCTATCTTTATAGGTTAGGTTCAGTTAGGTAGCAGAAAAAGTAAGGTTAGGTTAGGTAGGTTAGGTAGTCGAAAAACAATTAAGTCATGAAAACTTGGCTTATTAGGCAAATCGGGCCTTGCATTGTAGGCTGAGAAGTGTGTTCTGGCTACTAGGTACGACATATATATATATATATATAAATATATATATATATATATATATATATATATATATATATTTATATATATATATATATATATATATATATATATATATATATATATATATATATATATATATATATATATATATATATATATATATATATATATATATATACATAAGCCCGGGAAGCCTCCAAGGACTCATCCAGACATTAGCGTTTCATTACATTCAGCGCTGGTTTTTGGTAATTTATCTGTGTATATATCAAGTTATTCAAAACAAAGACTTGTTTTATATATATATATATATATATATATATATATATATATATATATATATATATATATATATATATATATATATGTCGTACCTAATAGCCAGAACGCACTTCTCAGCCTAATATGCAAGGCCCGTTTTGCCTAATAAGCCAAGTTTTCCTGAATTAATATTATTTCTCTATTTTTTTTCTTATGAAATGATAAAGCTACCCATTTCATTATGTTTGAGGTCATTTTTTTTTATTGGAGTTAAAATTAACGTAGATATATGACCGAACCTAACCAACCCTACCTAACCTAACCTAACCAATCTTTATAGGTTAGGTTAGGTTTGGTAGCCGAAAAAGTTAGGTTAGGTTAGGTTAGGTAGGTTAGGTAGTCGAAAAACAATTAATTCATGAAAACTTGGCTTATTAGGCAAATCGGGCCTTGCATAGTAGGCTGAGAAGTGCATTCTGGCTACTAGGTACGACATATATATATATATATATATATATATATATATATATATATATATATATATATATATATATATATATATATATGTCGCACCTAGTAGCCAGAATGCACTTCTCGGCCTACTATGCAAGGCCCGATTTGCCTAATAAGCCAAGTTTTCCTGAATTAATATATTTTCTCTAATTTTTTACTTATGAAATGATAAAGCTACCCATTTCATTATGTATGAGGTCAGTTTTTTTTTATTGGAGTAAAAAGTAACTTAGATATATGACCGAACCTAACCAACCCTACCTAACCTAACCTAACCTATCTTTATAGGTTAGGTTAGGTAGCTGGAAAAGTTAGGTTAGGTTAGGTTAGGTAGTCGAAAAACAATTAATTCATGAAAACTTGGCTTATTAGGCAAATTGGGCCTTGCATAGTAGGCTGAGAAGGGCGTTCTGGCTACTAGCTACGACACACACATATATATATATATATATATATATATATATATATATATATATATATATATATATATATATATATATATATATATATATATATAAGCCTATACTTGCATTAACCACAAGTGAAGATAAACAATCTTTGGACAACACCCACCAGTGGGACTCGGACCCAGAAAGCACAACTACCTTCCAGTAGCTGGCATAACTAGTATGCTTTAACCCACTACGCCATCAGACCTTACAAAAGAAGTAGATAGTTCGAGATATATATCTCAAACATCTCTACCTCCCGAAGGCACCAGATGAGTGAGGGGTCAGTCTGCATTTTTCGTCAAGCCACTGTCAATGTGAGAGAACTCGTGTCCAGCTTATAAGCCTATACTTGCATAAACCACAAGTGAAGATAAACAATCTTTGGACAACACCCACCAGTGGGACTCGAACCCAGAAAGCACAACTACCTTCCAGTAGCTGGCATAACTAGTATGCTTTAACCCACTACGCCATCAGACCTTACAAAAGAAGTAGATAGTTCGAGATATATATCTCAAACATCTCTACCTCCCGAAGGCACCAGATGAGTGAGGGGTCAGTCTGCATTTTTCGTCAAGCCACTGTCAATGTGAGAGAACTCGTGTCCAGCTTATAAGCCTATACTTGCATAAACCACAAGTGAAGATAAACAATCTTTGGACAACACCCACCAGTGGGACTCGAACCCAGAAAGCACAACTACCTTCCAGTAGCTGGCATAACTAGTATGCTTTAACCCACTACGCCATCAGACCTTACAAAAGAAGTAGATAGTTCGAGATATATATCTCAAACATCTCTACCTCCCGAAGGCACCAGATGAGTGAGGGGTCAGTCTGCATTTTTCGTCAAGCCACTGTCAATGTGAGAGAACTCGTGTCCAGCTTATAAGCCTATACTTGCATAAACCACAAGTGAAGATAAACAATCTTTGGACAACACCCACCAGTGGGACTCGAACCCAGAAAGCACAACTACCTTCCAGTAGCTGGCATAACTAGTATGCTTTAACCCACTACGCCATCAGACCTTACAAAAGAAGTAGATAGTTCGAGATATATATCTCAAACATCTCTACCTCCCGAAGGCACCAGATGAGTGAGGGGTCAGTCTGCATTTTTCGTCAAGCCACTGTCAATGTGAGAGAACTCGTGTCCAGCTTATAAGCCTATACTTGCATAAACCACAAGTGAAGATAAACAATCTTTGGACAACACCCACCAGTGGGACTCGAACCCAGAAAGCACAACTACCTTCCAGTAGCTGGCATAACTAGTATGCTTTAACCCACTACGCCATCAGACCTTACAAAAGAAGTAGATAGTTCGAGATATATATCTCAAACATCTCTACCTCCCGAAGGCACCAGATGAGTGAGGGGTCAGTCTGCATTTTTCGTCAAGCCACTGTCAATGTGAGAGAACTCGTGTCCAGCTTATAAGCCTATACTTGCATAAACCACAAGTGAAGATAAACAATCTTTGGACAACACCCACCAGTGGGACTCGAACCCAGAAAGCACAACTACCTTCCAGTAGCTGGCATAACTAGTATGCTTTAACCCACTACGCCATCAGACCTTACAAAAGAAGTAGATAGTTCGAGATATATATCTCAAACATCTCTACCTCACGAAGGCACCAGATGAGTGAGGGGTCAGTCTGCATTTTTCGCAATGCAGACTGACCCCTCACTCATCTGGTGCCTTCGGGAGGTAGAGATGTTTGAGATATATATCTCGAACTATCTACTTCTTTTGTAAGGTCTGATGGCGTAGTGGGTTAATATATATATATATATATATATATATATATATATATATATATATATATATATATATATATATATATATATATATATATATATATATATATATATATATATATATATATATATATATATATATATATATATTTATATTAGATCATGGCATTAGTCAATTTGGAGTTCTGCCTACTGGGGACCACGAGCCAGAACCTGGCACCATCACAGAGGCACGAGGAGCAATGACCTATGGAAACCCGCATGTATTTGGAAGCATTCTGCCATCTACCGGGGTTTGACACCCAGAAAGGTAGGCATAACAAAACAAACCCCATATGGTAAAAATTGCTACCTAAAAATCGAACTGAGAAGCAGAAATTCTAAACAAAAACAAGCAAACGTCACTACTGCTGCAATGCAGCCGTCCCCTCCTCCAGAGGAAGAGGGCCCCAGACCCCTCGTGCTGGCTGCTCCACCATCCAGTTCAGAGGCTGATAATAAAAAAAAGCGATGAATGTAATGAAACGCCATTTTCTTGGTGAGCCCCGGAGGCTCCCTGGAGCTTATCGGGGTAATGTATGTTATATTAGACCGGGACATTAGCTATGGAGTTCAGACCTACCAGGGACCATGAGCCAGAACCTGGCTCCTTCAGAGAGGTTTCAGGAAGCAATGGCTCTTGAAAAAAACCTGTGGTTGGGGTTTTTCCTTATCTGCCATCGACCGGGGTTAGGCAGTCAGAAAAGTAGGCATACAAAACAAACCCCACATGGTAAGAAGATAACAACAAAAACCGAACAGAGAGGTAGAACTCCCTACAATCCCAAGGAAACAAGCAAACTTAACACACTACCGTCGTGCAGCTGGTCCGCACAGCCCTCCCATCCCCAAGAGGGGGAGGGGGTGTGGCCCAGACCTCACTGTGCCGGCTGCATTGCACTCCAGTTCGAAAGCTAAGCATCAACAAACGCGATAAAACCACCGACCGGTGGGAGGGAGGGTTGCCAGGGAGCCTCTGAGGCTCACCCAGAAAATGGCATTTCATTACATTCAACGCTGGTTTCTGAGGGGAGCCCCTACGGCTTCCGGGAACTACATACCCAAAGAGAAGGAAAAGAAAGGGCTGACCCGGGAGGCGGCCACCACAAAATCCGCAACACGCAGACGAGACAACAGGCTGCAACCTGCGACCCAAAGCAACACAAGAACACCCAGGAGCAGACACGCTCACAAAATAATGAGCGGCTAGGACCCTGTACGACCTCCAAATCCCTTTGCCCGAATAAGAGTCAAAGAATTGTTACCAAACACGGCAGCCAAAGCTGCAAACGGCATGGGCACGAGTATAGACCACAGGCTTCTTACACTGAACAACCCTGCGGACGACCTGGGAGACCCGAGCCCTGGAACAGGGAATGAGGGAAACCGGATCAACCCAAAGCACATCCCCAGCCACCACAACCGAGGTACGCAGGTAACGGTGAAGACTCGCAACTAACACAACACATGATGCACACCCGGCCGAACTAACCAAGCATCAATAACCCAAAGACCCCTCTGGAAAGCAGCCGTCTTTGCCTTCGCCAGAAAAGTCGGAGAAGGCTGCGTACGTACAAACCTACCACCAGTACCAAAAGAGCAGAAACCCCTGCGCTGGAGGAGAGCCGGAAGCTCTCCAACCCCAGAGGCCAATGCCAGCAAAAACAGGGCAGTCGAAAAACAATCTTGAACCGAAGGGGCTACCACAAACCGAGGAGAGGAAAGATAAGAGCACCCTGACCAAGGAGCAGGACGGCTCAAGCGGCGCATGAGCAGGCCGGAGGTGAAACAAACCACGAGAAAGTGTATGGAACGTGGGCTGATGTAATGTCCACCCTGAATGCAAGCTGGAGTGGCTCCGCCAGTGCAGCACGATACGAGGCGACAGTAAGAAGCATCAAATGATGGTCCTAAAAAAACAAGAAAGGACAAGACAACCCGATGCAAAAAGGAAGACAACCTACGAAGTGCAAGAAAATGGTGAAAAGAAACGCCAGGAAACTTCATACGGTCGCCGAGACGAAGCTCGTAGGTGGGACACCATCAACGAAGCCACGCATCAACCAACTTTTGACAACGGAGTCAAAAGACCAGATGCGAAGAGCCGAGGAGAAGGCCGAACCAGCCCGACCTGCCGAAAGAGGCGGCGCCGCGGGAAATGCCCGGGGTTCGGATACCGATCAAGCAGCATCTGAAAACAAAGCTGGGACGGCCACCAAGGGGCCACGAGGACGACTCTCCCAACCCGAGCAAGAACCCGAAGAAACATAATTATACAAGGAACTCACAAGTAGGCAACTCCAGTTATGGTACTAAAGCGCCGTCAACGGGGAGTGTCTCAGTGTCTTGACGGACTCCGACAAGGAAGGACGTGGCAACATGAAGGGTCCAACGTCATCTACCCTGCTGCTGCTGGCCAGTGTTTCGTTGGCCACTGTGGCCAGCGCTCTGGCTCAAGGTAACGACATTGTAATCAACACTCTGGCCCATAGTAACGTAACTATGGGGAGCACTCTGGCCCTTAGTAAAGTAACTATGGGCAACACTCTAGCCCATAGTAACGTAACTATGGCCAACACTCTGATCTAAAGTATCGTAAATGTGTCCAACACAATGTAAATTATCGTAGCTATATCCAGCACTGGCCTAAAGTATCGTAACTATGGCCAGCTAGCATATTACAACTACACTCCGTAAGCAGCAAGCTACATCTACACTATGTAGGTAGCAAGCTTTAACTGCACTTTGTAGGTAGCAAGATAACACTACACTTTGTAGGCAGTAAGCTACAACTACACTTTGTAGGTAGTAAGCTACAACTACACTTTGTAGGTAGGAAGCTACAACTACACTTTGTAGGTAGTAAGCTACAACTACACTTTGTAGGTAGGAAGCTACAACTACACTTTGTAGGTAGTAAGCTACAACTACACTTTGTAGGTAGGAAGCTACAACTACACTTTGTAGGTAGTAAGCTACAACTACACTTTGTAGGTAGGAAGCTACAACTACACTTTGTAGGTAGCAAGCGACAGCTACACTTTGTAGGTAGTAATGATGCACAATGCATCTGCATTTATTCAATGTTAACACATATGTGTAATCCTTAATAGAAGGTATAACCTGATATTGTTGACCAAACGACACACTAGAAATTGAAGAGACGACGACATTTCGGCCCGTCCTGGACCATTATTAAGTCTATTGTAATGAGATGAGGGAGGCACGGGCATCAAGTAGGCAAGAGAGAGGTGAGGAGACGGAACATCTTAGAGGAAGATGAGAGCAAGGCAAAAGATACGAAAGATAAGGTGTAATAAAGGGTGTTATAATATGAATAAGTAAGAGAAAACAAGAGAAAGAATAAGAAAGTTAAAAGGATAGGTAGGTATATGTTAGGTAACGTTTGTTAGAAAGTTCATAACATTTGAGTATATACTGAGAAAGGGAAGATTCAACAGCAACAAAGCCAGAACTCAGGTTCATGTTGGGTAGGTTGTGTATCAGAGCCGATTCGACAAGACAGCGTCTGTGAAGAGTAGAGTCAGGAAAGATTATTTAGAGAAAGGCCTATCAATAGGATGATTATAATCCCTAACATGACAGAAAAAAACATTGTTTTTGTCTGAAGACTTAACACTTTATTTGTGTTCCTTAAATCTGTCATTCAGTGTACGGCCAGTTTCACCAAAGTATTGGAGAGGACAAGACGAACAGAAAATAGAGTAGACACCAGCAGCATTAGAAGCAGGAGGAGCAGTGTGAACTAGATTATTACGAAGAGTGTTAGTTTGTCGAAAGCCGAGATTTATGTCAAGAGGACGAAAGGTATTAGTAAGAGTTTGAGTTCAGATATGAAGGGAAGGCAGAGCACAGTGCTAGTAGTGTAGGAAGCAGGTTTAGGATAAAAGAAATTTCGTTTAACTTGCGAATAGGCACAGTTGATAAAATGTAAAGAATAACCAAGGCGAGAGAATGATTTGTTGATAAAGGAAATTTCAGAATCAAGAAACTGAGGGTCGCTGATGCGTAGAGCGCGGAGGAAGAGAGAGACGAGGACACTTTTCTTAATGTAAATGTAACACAAAGAGCAACGGATTCAAGCTCAAGAAGCCACAATGCAGGACTGAGAACTGGAGATGCTTTTTTTACCTACAGGGTTATAAACCCATGGAATCACCTACCCGCCGTAGCCGTAAACGCAAAGACAAAATTGAATTTTAAAATTAAACTGGAAAAGAGTATCGAGGCAAATAGGCGGACCTTCGACAAGCCGCCGGAACAGTTGTTTATTGAGCTTAACCTTCTTGAGGCTTACTCCACTTTCGACAGCTATTTTGTGGGGAAATAATAGTCTTATAAATATATTACAATGAACATAAAGCCTTACTTTAGAATATGATGAGTTATAGCAAATTACTTGAGAGTTTCCCACAACCTTCTGGCTCAGATCTCTCCAGGTTTCCACAAGTGTGTGTGTGTGTGCGTGTGTAATTACCGAAGTGTAATTACCTAAGTGTAGTTACAGGATGAGAGCTACGCTCGTGGTGTCCCGTCTTCCCAGCACTCTTTTTCATATAACGCCTTGAAACTACTGACGGTCTTGGCCTCCACCACCTTCTCACCTAACTTGTTCCAACCGTCTACCACTTTGTTTGCGAAAGTGAATTTTCTTATATTTCTTCGGCAACTGTGTTTAGCTAGTTTAAATCAATGACCTCTTGTTCTTAAAGTTCCATGTCTCAGGAAATCTTCCCTATCGATTTTATCAATTACTGTTACTATTTTGTATGTAGTGATCATATCACCTCTTTTTCTTCTGTCTTCTAGTTTTGGCATATTTAATGCCTCTAACCTCTCCTCGTAGCTCTTGCCCTTCAGTTCTCGGAGCCACTTAGTAGCATGTCTTTGCACTTTTTCCAGTTTGTTGATGTGCTTCTTAAGATATGGGCACCACACAACCGCTGCATATTCTAGCTTTGGCCTAACAAAAGTCGTGAACAATTTCTTTAGTATATCGCCATCCATGTATTTAAAAGCAATTCTGGAGTTAAAAAGGGTGGCATAGGCTCCTCACACAATATTCTTTATGTGGTCCTCAGGTGATAGTTTTCTATCTAAAATACCCCTAGATCTCTTTCTTTATCAGAATTCTTTAAAGATTTCTCCTATTCCTATTGTTCTCCTATTCCACATTCCATAACATGGCATTTATTAACATTAAATTCCATTTGCCAAGTGGTGCTCCATATACTTATTTTGTCCAGGTCATCTTGAAGGGCATGACAATCATCTAAGTTTCTTATCCTTCCTATTATCTTAGCATCATCAGCAAACATGTTCATATAATTCTGTATACCAACTGGTAGATCTTTTATGTAGACAATAAATATCACTGGTGCAAGAACTGAACCCTGTGGTACTCCACTTGTGACATTTCTCCAGTCCGATACATTGCCTCTGATCACTGCCCTCATTTTTCTATCAGTCAGAAAATTTTTCATCCATGTTAGAAGCTTACCTGTCATCCCTCCAATATTTTCCAGTTTCCAGAACAACCTCTTATGTGGAACTCTGTCGAAAGCCTTTTTTAGGTCCAGATAGATGCAGTCAACCCAACCATCTCTTTCCTGTAATATCTCTGTTGCTCGATCATAGAAACTGAGTAAATTCGATACACAGGGTCTTCCAGATCGAAAACCATACTGTCTGTCTGATATTATATCATTTCCCTCCAGGTGTTCTACCCATTTAGATTTAATTATTTTTTCCAATATTTTGACTATCACACTTGTCAATGATACAGGTCTATAATTAAAGGGGTCTTCCCTGCTTCCACTTTTATAGATTGGAACTATGTTAGCCTTTTTCCACACATCAGCTACAACTCCTGTAAACAGGGATGCCTGAAAAATCAGTTGAAGTGGAATGCTGAGCTCAGGTGCACATTCTCTCAGAACCCACGGTGAAACTCCATCTGGACCAACTGCTTTGTTCTTAATTAGCTCCTTGAGCATTTTTTTCCACTTCGTCTCTAGACACCTCTATTTGCTCTATGTTGTTCTCTGGAATTCTTATTGTGTCTGGTTCCCTGAAGATTTAATTTTGTACAAACACACTTTGGAACTTTTCGTTTAATGTTTCACACATTTCCTTTTAATTTTCCGTGAATCTATTTCCCATTTTCAACCTCTGAATATTATCCTTTACCTGCAATTTGTCGTTCATGAACTTATAGAATAGACCTGGTTCTGTTTTACATTTGTCTGCAATTCCTTTTTCAAAATTTCTTTCTGCCTCTCTCCTCACTACCGTGTAGTTCTTTCTCACATCTTTGTATCGCTGGTATGTTTGGGGGTTTGGCCTCTTTCTGTATTGATTCCATTTTTGTGTCTTTTGGTCTCTGGCCCTCTCGCAATTTCTGTTGAACCAATCCTGTTTCCTAGTTCTGCATCTCTGTTTTGGTATAATTTTTTTTTTGTGCCTTTATCATATATTTCACAAAACTTGACATACATCTCATTTACTTCCTTGCCTAGCAACAAGTCTGTCCAATTATACTCACTAAATTTTTTTCTAAGGTTGCCATAATGTCCTCTCCTAAAGTCAGGTTTTTCAATTGCATCAACCTTCTTATTTTCTTCCAGATTATAACGCATTGCATACTTTATTCCCAAAAAGACATAGTCACTTTTACCCAAGGGAGGAAGGTACTGAATGTCAAATATTTCTTCCTCCTTCCTGGTAAATATCAAATCTAGCATGGAGGGAACGTCCCCTTCCCTCATCCTCGTAGCTTGTTTAACATGTTGATACAAGAATGTTTCCAGGATGCGGTCTACAAATTTACAGGTCCAAAAATCTTCTGTTTTAGCTTCATACGCTTCCCAGTCTATGGATTTCAAGTTGAAGTCGCCGACTATCAACAGTCGTGATCTATCGTTATTCGCTCTCGCTATGATCTGTCTCATTATTGTTATAAGACCTTCTCGTTTACTATCTAGCTCCTCCTTTGACCATGTGCTGCTTGGCAGTGGACTATATGCATTTGTGATCATTAGCTTATCATCCTCATTGCAGATCACTAGTGCTATTATGTCAACTTCTTGTGGATTGGCAGTCATTATTTCGTTCACCTTTAGGTGTTCTTTCACCAGCACAGCAACGCCACCGCCTTTCCTAATTTTTCTGTCCCGTCTTCAAATTGAGTAGCCCCTTGGGAATATGACCTCATTTAAAATAACATTTTCAAGTTTTGTCTCCGTGAGTGCAACAATGTCTGGTGTCTGCAGCTGTATTACATCACATAACTCCAGTATCTTCGCTCTTACTCCATCTATGTTGGTATATGCAATCTTCAGGAACTTGTTCCCCCTCTTCTTATTTTTCACTCCCCCCCTCTCTCTAATGATTTTGTTGGTTTGCCTTTATGTACCACTTTACTGGTCTGTCTACGCCTATCACTTTGTAGAAAAAAAAATTGATTTCTTCTTCATTCCTGCTTTCATTTAAACGTTTTGCCTCGGCGAGGTTCAGTTTCAGCTTCTCCCTATCTTCTTTTGAAAGATCTCGTCTTAACGACCACACTTTCCCATCCTCATCACTTTGTAATTTTATAGCATTCCTTAGTACTTCTTCCATCTGTTTGGCACCATTTAGGGTGATCCTCAAAGGTCGATCTTTTCCTTTTACATATCTGCCTATTCTCCTGTAGTCGCACACATTCTCTATGGTTGTAAGACCTTCCACGAGGCCAACAATTTTATCTACTACTTTTGCTTCTTCTACAGCTCTTTCTGACCTAGATGTTATCTCCATTTCTTTGCAGCCAAAAATTATCAGGGACTTACTTCGATCAACTGTGTTTTGCACCAACCTCGGGTTAGATGCCAATTCTTTTCTCACTTCCAGCCTAATGTTTGTTTTATCTTGGTTGCTGCAGTGTTTGATTTCCTTTACTGCTTCTTCAATTTTTCCTTCTCCTTGGCCACTTGTGCATAGGTGAGTTGCATATCTTTCTTGCACTGTTCTATTCCCTGTGTAACTTCCTCCATCTGTGCTGACAAAAGCTGTTTCTCCTGTTTGTAATTTCCTTACCTAACCTTTTGTAGTCATTTATGTATAAATTTAGTTTAACTTCTTCTATAGCTATTTTTAGGAGTATATTTTCTTCTTCCATGGCTTTGCAATTTGTTTCCAATTGATTCTTATCCTTGCACAAGTCTTTCACTAAACCCTCAAGACATACAACTTTGCTATTTAAATGGTCATTACTTTCTTTCAATTTACTAATTATTTCTACATGAGAGTTCACTATAGTATCTAATTTTACCAACTTGTTGTATAGACTGGTTATATCAATGCTTTCTTCATTGAATCCAGAAAAATCAAGGTCTGTTTTGTATTTCCTCTTGCCGGCGAGCATCTTCAATGTCTTTGCACTCAGCTTTCCATTTCTGCACTGGAAACACTAGGGCAACTTTTTCACATCCAATTTTTCACTTGCCTTGGCACATTCCTGTTATCTCACCTATTTTTCAAAAGCACTATACCTTTATGTTCTCAGGAACACTACTCACTATCATCATCCTGTACTACAATACTTAGGATTGTTGAAATATGCTGGAGCTCCTCTTGTCTACCTCTTGGGAAAGAACTTGGGATAACATAAGTGTGTGTGTGTGTGTGTGTGTGTGTGTGTGTGTGTGTGTGTGTGTGTGTACTCACCTAATTGTACTCACCTAATTGTGCTTGCGGGGGTTGAGCTTTGGCTCTTTGGTCCCGCCTTTCAACTGTCAATCAACTGGTGTACAGATTCCTGAGCCTACTGGGCTCTATCATATCTACATTTGAAACTGTGTATGGAGTCAGCCTCCACCACATCACTTCCTAGTGCATTCCATTTATTAACTACTCTGACACTGAAAAAATTCTTTCTAACGTCTCTGTGGCTCATCTGGGTACTAAGTTTCCACCTGTGTCCCCTTGTTCGTGTCCCACCCGTGCTGAAGAGTTTGTCTTTGTCCACCCTGTCAATTCCCCTGAGAATTTTGTAGGTGGTTATCATGTCTCCCCTTACTCTTCTGTTTTCCAGGGATGTGAGGTTCAGCTCCTTTAGCCTTTCCTCGTAGCTCAATCCTCTCAGTTCCGGGACGAGCCTGGTGGCATACCGCTGAATCTTCTCTAACTTTGTCTTGTGTTTAACTAGGTATGGACTCCAGGCTGGAGCTGCATACTCCAGGATTGGTCTTACATAAGTGGTATACAGGGTTCTGAAAGATTCCTTACACAAGTTTCTGAAGGCAGTTCTTATGTTGGCCAGTCTAGCATATGCCGCTGATGATATTCTTCTGATGTGGGCCTCTGGGGACAGGTTCGGTGTGATATCAACCCCCAGATCCTTCTCTCTATTTGATTCTTGCAGGATTTCCCCTCCCAGATGATACCTTGTGTTCAGCCTCCTGCTCCCTTCGCCTAATTTCATCACCTTACACTTTCCAGAGTTGAACTTCAGCAGCCATTTTCTAGACCATTCCTCCAGTTTATCCAGGTCATCCTGTAGTCTCTGTCTATCTTCATCCGTCTTGATTCTTCTCATAATTTTTGCATCATCAGCAAACATCGAGAGGAATGAGTCTATACCCTCTGGAAGATCGTTCACATATGTTAGAAACAGGATGGGTCCAAGTACTGAGCCCTGTGGGACTCCGCTGGTGACATCTCGCCACTCTGATGTCTTCCCCCTCACCGTTACTCGCTGTTTCCGGTTGCTTAAGTACTCCCTTATCCACTGGAGCACCTTCCCTTTTACTCCTGCCTGTTGCTCCAACTTTTTTAACAGCCTTTTATGGGGTACTGTGTCAAAGGCTTTTTGGCAATCCAGGAAAATGCAGTCGGCCCACCCTTCTCTTTCCTGCCTAATTTTCGTTGCCTGGTCATAAAATTCTATTAAACCTGTGAGGCACGATTTACCATCTCTGAACCCATGTTGGTGGTGCGTTACAAAGTTATTTCCCTCCAGATGCTCTACGAGCCTTTTCCTCACGATCTTTTCCAGCACCTTGCATGGTATACAAGTTAAGGAAACTGGCCTGTAATTCAGTGCCTCTTGCCTGTCACGTTTTTGTATATTGGGACCACGTTAGCTGTCTTCCAACTTTCTGGTAAGTTTCCTGTTTCCAGTGACCTGTTATACACCATAGAGAGTGGCACACTTAGTGCTTCTGCACCTTCCTCTAGTATCCATGGTGAGATTCTATCAGGCCCAACAGCCTTTGTCACATCTAGCTCCAGCAGACACCTTTTGACCTCATCACTGGTGAGGTCAAATTCCTCCAAGGTTGCTTGGTTTGCCGCCTCCTCATTTAGTGCAGGGGCTTCTCCTTGTTCTATTGTGAAGACCTCCTGGAATCTCTTGTTGAGTTCTTCACACACCTCCTTGTCATTCTCTGTGTATCTGTTCTCCCCTTTCCGCAGCTTCATCACTTGTTCCTTCACTGCTGTTTTCCTCCTGATATGGCTGTGGAGCAGCTTTGGTTGGGTCTTGGCTTTACTCGCGATGTCATTTTCAAACTGTCTCTCTGCTTCCCTCCTCACTCTGATGTACTCATTTCTGGCCCTCTGGTATCTCTCCCTGCACTCTGGTGTTCTGTTATTTCTGTAGTTTCTCCATGTTCTTTTACTCAGTTGTTTCGCTACCTTACATTCCTGGTTGAACCATGGGTTTTTCTGTTGTTTTTCGTTTTTCCCCTTTTGGACGGGGATAAGCCTGTCTGCAGCTTCCTGGCACTTTTGGGTGACAATATCCATCATGACCTGCACATTCTTGTCTCTAAGTTCTGTTTCCCATGGTATTCCCCTGAGGAAGTTCCTCATCTCGTCATATTTTCCTCTTCGGTAATTCAGTCTTTTCCCCTCCACTCCCATCCTTGGATAGGTTATCCCTACCTCCACCAAGTACTCAAAGGTCAGTACACTGTGGTCACTCATTCCTATGGGGGCTTCAACTTTGACTTCCCTTATTTCTGACTCATTCAGGGTGAATATTAAGTCGAGTCTAGCTGGTTCATCATTGCCTCTCATTCTTGTGGGTTCCTTGACATGCTGGCTCAGAAAATTCCTTGTTGCCACTTCCAAGAGTTTAGCTCGCCACGTATCTGCACCACCATGTGGGTCCCCATTCTCCCAGTCTATCTTTCCATGGTTGAAATCACCCATGATTATGAGTCTTGAGCCATTCCTGCAGGCAGCTGAAGCTGCTCTCTCTATTATATTAATGGTTGCCATGTTGTTCCTATCAAACTCCTGTCTAGGTCTTCTGTCATTTAGGGGAGGGTTGTAAATGACTGTCACTATTATCTTAGGTCCACCCATTGTTATAGTTCCTGTTATGTAATCTCTGAATCCGTCACAGCCCGGAATTTCCATCTCATCAAAACTCCAGTCCTTCCTTATCAGCAGGGCCACTCCTCCACCTCCTCTCCCTTCCCTCTCTTTCCTTACTATATAGTAGTCCTTTGGAAACACAGCATCTGTTATGACTCCTGACAATTTTGTTTCTGTTAGTCCTATTACATCAGGGTTTTCTTCTTGCACCCTTTCTGCCAGTTCACTTACTTTATTGGTAATCCCATCAATGTTTGAGTACATTACCTTGAAGCTCACTTTCTTATATCCAATTTCACCCACACTCCCTACAAGTGTAGGAGGTTGTTCTATGGTCATTGCTACTTGGGTAGGCTCCTCCTCCTGTGAGGTAGTTGCCAGGGGTTCAGGGGGAGGTGGAGTGGGGGGTGGAGGGCTTAGGTCGTCCTCAGGCCTGCTTGGGTCAGGAAGAAGTCCTGGGGGTGAGGGAGCAGGGATTGCTTGGGGACAGGGCACGCCCTCCTGCGGTGTAGTTGACAAGGGTTTGGAGGGAGGTGGAGTGGGGGATAGAGGGCTTTGGTCTTGCTCAGGCCTGCTTGGGGCAGGGAGAAGACCAGGGGCTGGGAAAGCAGGGGCTACTTGGGGTAAGGGGAGGGGGAGGATTTGGGTTTCATGATGGGCATTATGCAGGGGCAAGGAAGGGTTTGTGCTGGGGGGTAGGGAGGGCCCTATTGTGTGTGTGTGTGTGTGTGTGTGTGTGTGTGTGTGTGTGTGTGTGTGTGTGTGTGTGTGTGTGTGTGTGTGTGTGTGTGTGTGTGTGTGTGTGTGTGTGTGTGTGTGTGTGTGTGTGTGTGTGTGTGTGTGTTTGTGTGTGTGTGTCGGCCGGTCGGCCGAGAGACAGCACGCTGGACTTGTGATCCTGTGGTCCTGGGTTCGATCCCAGGTGCCGGCGAGAAACAACGGGCAGAGTTTCTTTCACCCTATGCCCCTGTTACCTAATAGTAAAATAGGTACCTGGGTGTTAGTCAGCTGTCACGGGCTCCTGAGGGTGGAGGCCTGGTCAAGGACCAGGCCGCGGGGACACTAAAAAGCCCCGAAATCATCTCAAGATAATCTCAAGATACCTATTTGAGTCTGCAGGATCGAGCATTGACTCTTGGATCTCGCCTTTCGAGCATCGGTTGTTTCCAGCAATGACTTCGGTGCTATTTCCCTATCATACCTAGTTTTAAAATTATGAATAGTATTTGCTTCCACAACCTGTTACATAAGTGTATTTCATTTTTCCACTACTCTCACGCTAAAAAAAAAATTCCTAACATCTCTGTGACTCATCTGAGTTTCCAGCATCCACCCATGTTCCCTCGTTCTGTTACTATTCCGTGTGAACATTTCGTCTATGTCCACTCTGTCAATCTCCCTGAGTATTTTATATGTTCCTATCATGTCCTCCCTCTCCCTTCTTTTTTCTAGTGTTGTAAGGCACAGTTCCTTCAGGAGCTCCTCATACCCCATCCCTAGTAACTCTGGGACGAGTCTCGCTGCAAACCTCTGAACCTTTTCCAGTTTCCTTGTATGCTTCTTCAGATGGGGACTCCATGATGAGACGGCATAGCGCCCTAAATGCCTCCTTACGTAGGTTTCTGAATGATGTTCTAACTTTTGCCAGGTGTAGAGTACGCTGCTGTCATTATCCTATTTAAATGTGCTTCAGGAGATAAATTAGGTGTTACGTCCACACCCAGGTCTCTTTCTCGCGTCGTCACAGGTAGGCAGTTCCCCTTCATTGTGTACTGTCCCTTTGGTCTCTTATCACTTAGTCCCATTTCCATAACTTTACATTTGCTTGTGTTGAACTCCAGTAGCCATTTCTCTGACCATCTCTGTAACCTGTTCAGGTACTCTTGGATAATCCTGCAATCCTCATCTGTCACAACTCTTCTCATCAACTTTGCGTCATCCGCGAACATCGACATGTAGGACTCTACGCCTGTAACCATGTCGTTACCATATACAAGAAATAGAATTGGTCCCAGCATCGATCCTTGTGGTACTCCACTTGTTACTGTTCGCCAGTCCGACTTCTCGCCCCGTACCGTAACTCTTTAGCTCCTTCCTGTTAGGTAGTTCCTTATCCATGCTAGGGCCTTTCCTCCCACCCCCGCCTGCCTCTTGAGTTTGAACAGCAGTCTCATGTGCGGCACTGTATCAAAGGATTTTTGGCAGTTCAGAAGTATGCAGTCTGCCCAACCATCTCTGTCCTGTCTTATCCTAGTCATTTTATCATAGAATGCCAAAAGGTTTGTTAGGCACGATTTCCCTTTCCAGAACCCATGTTGATGTTTGTTCATAAACCTAACGTTCTCCAGGTGTGCAACCAGTCGTAGCCTAATTATTCTTTCAAGTATTTTACAGGGGATGCTTGTCAGTGATACAGGTCTATAGTTAAGTAACTTCTCCCTATCGCCTTTCTTGAAAATCGGTATGACATTTGCCTTCTTCCAGCAAATGGGCAATTCTCCCGACATAAGTGACTCATTAAAGATCCTTGCCAAAGGCACGCTAAGGGCCTGCACTGTCTCTTTTAGTATCACGGTAATACTTTGTCTGGTCCAACCGCTTTAGTTGCATCCAGTGTTGTCAACTGTTTCATTACCTCCTCTGCTATCACCTCTATATCTAATAGTCTTTCATCTAGGGTAATCTCTACTAACAATGGGAGCTGCTCAGACTCGGTTGTGAACACTCCATGGAAACTGGCATTCAGTGCCTCGCAGATTTCCTTGTCACTTTCAGTATATTCCCCCCCTCTGTTTTCCTTAGTCTTGTCACTTGGTCGTTCACCGACATTTTTCTTCTTATATGGCTGCGTAGAAATTTAGGTTGCTTTTTCGCTTTGATCGCAATATCGTTCTCATAGTTCCTTTCCGATGTTCGTCTTATGTTAATGCAATCGTTCCTAGCTCTGTTGCATCTGATCCTGAAGAATATTGATTCGATTGGTCTCAAGCTTTGTTACTCACTGAATTTTTTGGAAGTTTGCCGTAGCAAAGCACGGCGTATATAATAATATATGCAGAGAAAAAATTCGCTCAAAGTATGTGTTATGTTTACTATATTTCTCTGGGTTTGAGAATATTGTCAAGGCCTTGAAAATTTTTGATATACATGTATTGTTTAGCTATGAAAATACTGTTGGTAAGCAATTAGTTAGAAACAGCCCTCGTAGTGATAATAGTGTCATTTATAAAATACCTTGTAAAGACTGTAATAAGTTCTATGTTGGGCAAACATCTAAAGATTTGAAATGTAGAATTTCGCAACATAAGCATTAGACAATTGGCCATGTCTCTGTAAGACCTGGCCAATTGTCTAATGCTTTGTTCGTTCATTTGTCAGAAAATGCTCACCAAATTGATTGGGAGATGGCTTCTTCAATAACGAATTGTCAAAGCACCTATAACAGAAATATGATTGAATCTGCTTTGATACAGATCACAAAAGAAAGTAATTTGAACATTAGCAGTGGTTTATATAACTTAGATCCATTTTTAATAGATCAATTAAAGGGCGATTTGAGTAGGATCATTGGAACACATTTGTCTCACTAATTCATTGTAAATATTTACTATTTTATGCTATGATTATCCATGTGTGGGCCTGTGTGTGGTTATGAATGGGAGCTGCATCGGATGGGCTAATGGGCCCTCTGCAATTTTTGTGCGGCTCATATTCGTGTCCACTTATTGTACCTCACCTCACTCCTGCATTCTCTTCTGCCTATTTTTCAGAACTGAAAAATTCGTTGGTATTACCATATTCTGAGGGTCTAGTAAATCTTGCCCCAGCCCTGAAGAACCTTAATATTAATCTAGTGTTCAAAAATGATAATACAGTTAAGTCCATGTTAATTAAGAACTCGCCCTCGTCTGTAGCAGGTTGTGTGTATTCCATCCCTTGTAATGAGTGTGCATGTGTTTACATCGGCCAGACTGGTAAATCTCTTTCCTCGCGTTTAAAACAGCATTCATATGCTATTCGTACAGCCCAGCAATCCAGTGCATTGTATTTACATTCCAGTTTATGTAATCATTCTATCGACTTCACAGGGGCAAAATGTATTGTTAAAAGTAAGGATTTTGTTGAACGAAACGTGATCGAGTCTGCTCTGATCAAACATTGTAACAACAGCCTTAATGTGAGCCCCGGTATGTACAAGTTGGATCCCTATTTAAGCCTCAATATAGCACGTCAAAACAATATAGCAATCATTTAAACACGTATGGCACTTGGAGATATTAAAAGGAGCTGCCTTGTATGGGCCAATAGGCCTTCTGCAGTTACCTTCTTTCTTATAATTCCTTTCCTCCACTTATTTTTGGTGGTCAGGTGATCTGCCCAGGCGGATATAAAGGTCTGATCAGCAAACTTATCTTCATTCTACTTTGCTCTGATGAAGGCGAATTAGCCGAAAACGCGTTAAGCATTTTCTATTTTTCATATGTGGTTATTCTGCATACTTGGATCAGTGTTTTTGTGATCATTGTTGCATATATATATATATATGTATATGTCGTACCTAGTAGCCAGAACTCACTTCTTGGGCTACTATGCAAGGCCCGATTTGCCTATTAAGCCAAGTTTTCATGAATTAATTGTTTTTCGACTACCTAACCTACCTAACCTAACCTAACCTAACCTAACTTTTTCGGCTACCTAACCTAACCTATAAAGATAGGTTAGGTTAGGTTAGGTAGGGTTGGTTAGGTTCGGTCATATATCTACGTTAATTTTAACTCCAATAAAAAAAATTGACCTCATACATAATGAAATGAGTAGCTTTATCATTTCATAAGAAAAAAATTAGAGAAAATATATAAATTCAGAAAAACTTGGCTTATTAGGCAAATCAAGCTTAGCATAGTAGGCTGAGAAGTGCGTTCTGGCTACTAGGTACGACATATATATATATATGTCGTACCTAATAGCCAGAACGCACTTCTCAGCCTACTATGCAAGGCCTGATTTGCCTAATAAGCCAAGTTTTCTTGGAATAATTGTTTTTCGACTACCCAACCTACCTAACCTAACCTAACCTGACGTTTTCGGCTACCTAACCTAACCTAACCTATAAAGATAAGTTAGGTTAGGTTAGGTAGGGTTGGTTAGGTTCGGTCATATATCTACGTTAATTTTAACTCCAATAAAAAAAAGTTGACCTCATACATAATGAAATGGGTAGCTTTATCATTTCATAAGAAAAAAAGTAGAGAAAATATATTAATTCAGGAAAACTTTGCTTATTAGGCAAATCGGGCTTTGCATAGTAGGCTGAGAAGTGCGTTCTGGCTACTAGGTACGACATATATATATATATGTCGTACCTAATAGCCAGAACGCACTTCTCAGCCTACTATGCAAGGCCTGATTTGCCTAATAAGCCAAGTTTTCTTGGAATAATTGTTTTTCGACTACCCAACCTACCTAACCTAACTTTTTCGGCTACCTCACCTAACCTAACCTATAAAGATAGGTTAGGTTAGGTTAGGTAGGGTTGGTTAGGTTCGGTCATATATCTACGTTAATTTTAACTCCAATAAAAAAAAATTGACCTCATAAATAATGAAATGGGTAGGTTTATCATTTCATAAGAAAAAAATTTGAAAAAATATATTAATTCAGGAAAACTTGGCTTATTAGGCAAATCGGGCCTTGCATAGTAGGCCAAAAAGTGAGTTCTGGCTACTAGGTACAACATATATATATATATATATATATATATATATATATATATATATATATATATATATATATATATATATATATATATATATATATATATATATATAAGCCTATACTTGCATAAACCACAAGTGAAGATAAACAATCTTTGGACAACACCCACCAGTGGGACTCGAACCCAGAAAGCACAACTACCTTCCAGTAGCTGGCATAACTAGTATGCTTTAACCCACTACGCCATCAGACCTTACAAAAGAAGTAGATAGTTCGAGATATATATATCTCAAACATCTCTACCTCCCGAAGGCACCAGATGAGTGAGGGGTCAGTCTGCAATTTTCGTCAAGCCACTGTCAATGTGAGAGAACTCGTGTCCAGCTTATATAAGCTGGACACGAGTCCAGCTTAAGGCGTCCCTGTACATACCAGTTGTGGGAGTATGGGTTCGAGTCACTTCTGGGGTGTGAGTTTTCAGTTGTATATAGTCCTGGGGACCATTCAGGCTTGTTTGCATTTGTGTTCCTCACGTGTGCCCCAAAGAATGAGGTGATTTGATAAAATGCTATGCCCAAGATTACCATCCGAGTGCCGGCGGGGAAGTGGTTCATATAGCCTCGGCTATCACTTCCTTTTGTCCGGTCGTGATGGTCAAGCGGATTAAGGCGTCCCTGTACATACCAGTTGTGGGAGTATGGGTTCGAGTCACTTCTGGGGTGTGAGTTTTCAGTTGTATATAGTCCTGGGGACCATTCAGGCTTGTTTGCATTTGTGTTCCTCACGTGTGCCCCAAAGAATGAGGTGATTTGATAAAATGCTATGCCCAAGATTACCATCCGAGTGCCGGCGGGGAAGTGGTTCATATAGCCTCGGCTATCACTTCCTTTTGTCCGGTCGTGATGGTCAAGCGGATTAAGGCGTCCCTGTACATACCAGTTGTGGGAGTATGGGTTCGAGTCACTTCTGGGGTGTGAGTTTTCAGTTATATATATATATATATATATATATATATATATTTATATATATATATATATATATATATATATATTTATATATATTTATATATATATATATATATATATATATATATATATATATTTATATATATTTATATATATATATACGCCGCCGTCACAGTGCCGCCACCCACCAGCCCCCAGGGGGGGTACCGGGGGAGGGGGGAGTGATGGGGGGAGGCTCTAGAGCTGCCTACAGTAATGTTAGTGGAAAGTGAGTGCGTTCATAAGCAAATCGGTGAGTGTAGTGTTAAAAAAAAAGTGCACTAGTGATTTCCCCGAGTTTTGATAGTGTGTAACAAGTGTGACGGCGGCCTCCCTCGCGTGCCCCACCTCCACCACCCCCGCCCGCCATCTTCCCCCACCCCGCTACCTGCGCCCGACCCAGTCAGCCGCCCATCAACACACAGCCTACCCACACACGGTGCCCAGGCCATGCCCAACTCCCCCAGGAGGGTAATGCTTGCCGTGTTACTCTCCACCTGGGAAGGGGAGGGTGCACTCAGCGGGCAGCCAGGCGTCATCACATCTAGGCATGGCACATGTCGCACCTGCCACACAGCCTCTTTCCAGCCAAGAAGATGACCACCCAAGAGAAAACTGTCAAGTGTGTTACAGACGGTATTGTCTCAATGCAAATGGAACTGTCCGCTATCATTCTGTCAATTCAGGTGGTTGTCTAGGGTCTAGGCGCCTGCCCCGGGGCAGTGACGATGGACAACCTGCTGCAGGAGCGAGGAACAATACCTCCCTCAACTTCATTTTAGCAGATAATCTGCTTGAAACAGTCAAAGCGACGTTCACCAGGACCTTGCCCCACATCCCCAAGGCTGCCCGTCACCAAGCAGCAGCCAAACTCACCAGTCTGCTGACAAAGGTCAACAATGCTCCCAGAACCTCTGGATCGTGGTACAATATCCTTCTATTTGGGAATGCATGCCTAGCATTACCGCCCAGGAGAGACAAGTCATTAGCAACCTCTGTAATCAGGGCACTTAATGAATTCCCCTTTCAGCTCTCTTTTTAGGTTGCTTATTTCATTCTTCATTTCCTGCATCTCACTCTTGATGTCCTCCAGAAACTGGGCGAACATTTCCTTCATTTTGTCTTCTGAACTTTTCCCTGTTCCCCTGTTGCCTCTGGCTGTCATGCTTGACCCTGTTCCTAGTTGTGCCGTGATAGGATTTGTCAGAAGGGCAAAGCGGGGGGGGGGAGAGAGTGGGAGGGAGAGAGAGAGAGGGAGAGAGAGAGAGGGAGAGAGAGAGAGGGAGAGAGAGAGGGAGAGAGATGAAAGAGTGGGAGAGGGAGAGAGTGAGAGAGAGGGAGGGAGAGATGGGGAGAGGGGGAGAGTATGTGTATAGGGGATGCAGGGGACTGGGGGGTGGGGGGGTGGTGGTGGCGACCAGGTCAGGTCAGGTCAGATGGGGGGGTAAGAGAGGAGGTAGGGTATAGTAGGGGCTTGGCTCTTTCCACAAAAGGTGTTAATCCTTTCTTCCCTGACTGAACGTTTGTGTGTGTGTGTGTGTACTCACCTAGTTGTGTTTGTGGGGGATGAGCTCTGGCTCTTTGGTCCCGCCTCTCAACCGTCAATCAACAGGTGTACAGGTTCTTGAGCCTACTGGGCTCTATCATATCTACATGTGAAACTGTGTATGGAGTCAGCCTCCACCACCTCACTTCCTAATGCATTCCATTTGTCAACCACTCTGACACTAAAAAAGTTCTTTCTAATATCTCTGTGGCTCATTTGGGCACTCAGTTTCCACCTCTGTCCCCTAGTGCGTGTGCCCCTTGTGTTAAATAACCTGTCTTTATCTACCCTGTCGATTCCCTTCAGAATCTTGAATGTAGTGATCATGTCCCCCGTAACTCTTCTGACTTCCAACGAAGTGAGGTTTAATTCCCGTAGTCTCTCCTCGTAGCTCATACCTCTCAGCTCGGGTACTAGTCTGGTGACAAACCTTTGAACCTTTTCCAGTTCAGTTTTATGCTTGACAAGATATGGACTTCATGCTGGAGCCACATACGCCAGGATTGGTCTGACATATGTGGTATATAATGTTCTGAAAGATTCCTTACACAAGTTTCTAAATGCCGTTCTTATGTTAGTCAACCTGGCATATGCCGCTGATGTTATCCTCTTGATATGAGCTTCAGGGGACAGGTCTGGCGTGATATCAACCCCCAGGTCTTTCTCTCTTTCTGACTCCAGAAGTATTTCGTCTCCCAAATGATACCTTGTATCTGGTCTCCTGCTTCCTACCCCTATCTTAATTACATTATATTTGCTTGGGGTAAACTCTAACAACCATTTGTTCGACCATTCCTGCAGCTTGTCCAGGTCTTCTTGAAGCCTCAAGCTGTCCTCCTCTGTCTTAATCCTTCTCATAATTTTGGCGTCGTCAGCAAACATTGAGAGGAATGAGTCTCTACCCTCTGGGAGATCATTTACATATATCAGAAACAGGATAGGTCCGAGTACAGAGCCCTGTGGTACTCCACTGGTGACTTCACGGCAATCTGAGGTCTCACCCTCACTGTAACTCTCTGCTTCCTATTGCTTAGGTACTCCCTTATCCACTGAAGCGCCCTACCAGTTACACCTGCCAGTTTCTTCAGCTTATGCATCAGCCTTTTATGGGGAACTGTGTCAAAGGCTTTCCGACAGTCCAAAAAAATGTAGTCCTCCCACCCTTCTCTTTCTTGCTTAATATTTGTCACCTGAACGTAGAATTCTATTAAGCCTGTAAGGCAAGATTTTCCCTCCCTGAACCCATATTGATGGGTTGTCACGAAGTCTCTTCTCTCCAGATGTGTTACTAGTTTTTTCTCACAATCTTCTCCATCACCTTGCATGGTATACATGTTAAGGACACTGGCCTGTAGTTCAGTGCCTCTTGTCTGTCACCCTTTTTGTATATTGAGACTACATTAGCCGTCTTCCATATTTCGGGTAGGTCTCCCGTTTCCAGTGACCTACTATACACTATGAAGAGTGGCAAACAAAGTGCTCCTGCACACTCTTCCAATACCCTTGGTGAGATTCCGTCCGGCCCAACAGCTTTTCTCACGTCCAGCTCCAATAGGTGCTTCTTGGCCTCATCACTTGTACTTTCGAACCTTTCCAAGGTCGCCTGGTTTGCTGCCACCTCTCTTAGCGCCACCTCCTAGTTCTATTGTAAAGACCTCCTGGAACCTTTTGTTGAGTTCCTCACACACCTTTTTGTCATTATCTGTGTACCTGTCCTCGCCCACTCTAAGTTTCATCACCTGTTCCTTCACTGTTGTCTTCCTCCTGATGTGACTGTGTAGTAGTTTTGGTTCAGTCTTGGCTTTGTTAGCTATATCATTTTCATATCTTTTCTCAGCTGCTCTTCTCACACTAACATACTCGTTTCAGGTTCTCTGGTATCTCTCTCTACTTTCAGGTGTTCTGTTATTACGGAAGTTCCTCCATACCCTTTTGTTCAGCTCCTTTACTTTCATACATTCCCTATTAAACCACGGATTCTTCTTTTGCTTCCCTTTTTTTTCTTGTCGCACCTGTCTTTGTGTGTGTGTGTGTGTGTGTGTGTGTGTGTGTGTGTGTGTGTGCGTGTGTGTGTGTGTGCGTGTGTGTGCGTGTGTGTGCGTGTGTGTGTGTGTGTGTGTGTGTGTGTGTGTGTTTACTAGTTGTGTTTTTGCGGGGGTTGAGCTTTGCTCTTTCGGCCCGCCTCTCAACTGTCAATCAACTGTTTACTAACTACTTTTTTTTTTTCCCACACCACACACACACACACACACCCCAGGAAGCAGCCCGTGACAGCTGACTAACTCCCAGGTACCTATTTACTGCTAGGTAACAGGGGCATTTAGGGTGAAAGAAACTTTGCCCATTTGTTTCTGCCTCGTGCGGGAATCGAACCCGCGCCACAGAATTACGAGTCCTGCGCGCTATCCACCAGGCTACGAGGCCCCTCACACAGGCCCCGAGGCCTGTGTGTGTGTGTGTGTGTGTGTGTGTGTGTGTGTGTGTGTGTGTGTGTGTGTGTGTGTGTGTGTGTGTGTACACATCTATTTATACCCACCTATTTGTGCTTGTGGGGGTTGAGCTCTGGCTCTTTGGTCCGCCTCTCAACTGTCAATCAACTGGTGTACAGGTTCCTGAGCCTACTGGGCTCTATCATATCTGCACTTGAAACTGTGTATGGAGTCAGTCTCCACCACATTACTTCCTAATGCATTCCATTTGTCAACCACTCTGACACTAAAAAAGTTCTTTCTAATATCTCTGTGGCTCATTTGAGCACTTAGTTTCCACCCTGTGTCCCCTAGTGTGTGTGCCCCTTGTGTTAAATAGCCTGTCTTTATCTACCCTATCAATTCCATTGAGAAACTTGAATGTAGTGATCATGCCCCCTCCCCTAACTCTTCTGTCTTCCAACGACGTGAGGTTTAATTCCCGTATTCTCTCCTTGTAGCTCATTCCTGTCAGCTCGGGTACTAGTCTGGTGGAACACCTTTAAACCTTTTCCAGTTTAGTCTCAACCTTGACTAGATATGGCCTAAATGCTGGGGCTGCATACTCCAGGATTGGCCTGACATATGTGGTATACAACGTTCTGAATGATTCCTTACAAATGTTTCTAAATGTCGTTCTTATGTTGGCCAACCTGGCACATGCCTCTGATGTTATCATCTATATATGGGCTGCAGGGGATAGGTCTGGCGTGATATCAACCCCATGTCGTTTTCTTTCTCTGACTCTTGAAGAAATTCATCTGCCAAATGATACCTTGTATCTGGTCTCCTGCTCCCCACACCTAACTTCATTTCATTACATATGCTTGGGTTAACCTCTAACAACCATTCGATAATTCCTTCAGTTTGTCTAGGTCTTCTTGAAGCCTCAAGCAGTCCTCCTCTTTCTTAATCCTTCTCATAATTTTTGCATCGTCAGCAAACATTGAGAGAAATGAGTCTATACCCTCCAGGAGATTATTTACGTATATCAGAAACTGGATAGGACCGAGTAGAAAGCCCTGTGGGACTCCACTGGTGACTTCACCTTAATCTGAGGTCTCACTGTAACTCTTTGCTTCCTATTGCTTGGGGACTCCCTTATCCACTGGAGCACCTTACCAGTTATTCCTGCCTGTCTCTCCAGCTCATGTTCCAGCTTCATATGGGGGTACTGTGTCAAAGGCTTTCCGACAATCCAAGAAAATGCAGTCCGCCCATCCTTCACTTTTTTGCTTAATCTTTGTCACCTGGTCGTAGAATTCTATTAAGCCAGTAAGGCAAGATTTATGCTCCCTGAACCCATGTTGGCGATTTGTCACGAAGTCCCTTCTCTCCTGATATGTTACTAGGCTTTTTCTCACGATCTTCTCCATCACCTTGCATGATATACAAGTTAAAGACACTGACCTGTAGTTCAGTGACACTTGTCTGTCACCATTTTTGTATATTGGGACCACATTCGCTTTCTTCCATGTTTCTGGTAGGTCTACCGTCACTGTTGGCCTAGTCTTTACTATGGAGAGTGGCAAGTAAAGTGCCTCTGCACACTCTTTCAGTAACCATGGTGAGATCCCGTCTGGACCAACAGCCTTTCTCACTGTTGTGTGTGTTTCTTTCCCTGTGTATGTGTGTGTGGGTGTGTATTTACCTAGTTGTGTTTGCGGGGGTTGAGCTTTGCTCTTTCGGTTCGCCTCTCAACTGTCAATCTACTGTTCACTAACTACTTTTCTTTTCCTCTCCACACCACACACACACACACACACCAGGAAAGCTGACTAACTCCAAGGTACCTATTTACTGCTAGGTAACAGGGGATTCAGGGTAAAAGAAACTTTGCTCATTTGTTTCTGCCTGGTGCGGGAATCGAACCCGCGCAACAGAATTAAGAGTCCTGCGCACTATCTTCAGGCTACCAGGCCCCCATGTGTGTGTGTGTGTGTGTCCATTGTTCAGCAACATAATCTAGGTCAAGTCAGGCAATGTGTACCTATTGAATTATAGAGAATTACTTGCATGTGTTGCTGAAAGACATCCTTTAGTTTACTTGTGTTGCACATATTACCGGTGATGATGATGAAGATGTGCCTCTGGTGTAGCTGCCCTCCTAGGTTCTTCTCCTCATAGTTTTCTCCAACTGATTCTCTTTCTTGTCTTCTTTTTCAACATATAGGACTGCTAGAGAGAGAGTGCACTAGTTCAAGTAAAATATACACATTTAAGTGTATGAAGTCTGTTCACCTGTCAGCATATTGCTCCTTGATTCTTCTGAAATGTTCTGGTAGACAAGATGACGAATGTCACAGATATTACTTCACGAGGAGCGACTTTGCTTTCAAATCAAATGATATTCTTCTCCTACACCTGCGGGGCGTAACTGGCTGACCTCTCGCAGTCTTCAACAGAGAACTCAACAAGCGCCCTCAAAGGATACCTGATCAAACAGAATGCGAGTCGTATGTCAGACTGCGGTCAGTCACATCGAACAGCCTGGTTGCTCAAACCAGCAGCCAGGAGGGCAGTAGTAGGGAGTACAGCGTATGAGCCTCTTTTTGTTTTTTTTAGCCCGGAAAATGGATAACAGCCTCTTTTTTTATGGCAAATGAGGCCAATTTGGAGTTAAAGGTTTCTTATGGGGGAAAATTAGAGACGAAAGAGGTCGATTTGGAATTAGTGAATTCTTATAAGGAAAATAATTTCAGAGATCTTAGAAGTTTGTTAAGAGTTCTTATAGGGAAAATTCAAAATTTTTCAGAGTTCAGTTTTATGAAAATATTTCAGAGTTCATTTTATCATAGAAGTTTATTTACGAGTTTATGACCGAAATTTGGAAAAAAAGACCATTTTCAGAGTTCTTAGAAGTTTGTTATAAAAACGTCAGGAGGCAAAGTCTGTGCCCATCTTACTGAGAATAAACTCTATGGATAATTGTTGTTTGTTTTGAAATAGGGCCGATTTGGAATTAAATGTTTCTTATGGGGAAAATTCGAGGCAAATGGGACTATACGTTCCTAAAGAGTTCTTATCGGAGAAATTCAAATTTTTCAGAATTTAGTTTTAGGAAAATATTTCAGAGTTCGTGTAATCATAGAAGGTTATTTACGAGTTTATGACCGAAATTTAGAAAAAAGACCATTTTCAGAGAATATTGTCATAGAAGTTTTGTTAAGGAAAGTAGACATCTTAGCCATGACTTTCACCTGTAAAAAGACCGAAAATTATTCAGAGACCATTTTCAGACCGATTTTCGACAAAGTTCATTTTAGACCAATTTTCTTCAGAGTCCATTTAAGACAGATTATCTTAGACTCAAAATAGTTCGAGCCCAGTAAAATTCGTCCGAGCCCAGTAAAATTCGTCAAAGTCTAGTTTGAGCCAGAAAATAATCAGAGTTCTGTAAACACCGAAAATTAGTCACAGTCCAGTTTGAGCCTGAAAATTAGACAGAGACAGTTCATGACCAAAATTAATCAGAGTCCAATTGAAGACAAAAATTAGTCAAGAGAGCATTTTAGGAGCAAAATAATTCAGAGTTTTACTTACACCTGCGATCTTAATGAGTTCTTATGGAGGAAATTTAAATATTATCAGAGTCCATTTGAGACCACATTTATAAGGATAGTTTCGCTACTAACAGCCCAGTTTTAACCCCATGTTAAACAGGCACATTTCAGATATAGCAAATCAAATTCAGTCAATAAGCAAGTTCAAGCTCCTGTTCCTGCCTTACTTTATCCCCGTAACTTCTTTACTAACAGTCCAATCCCCCTGAAATTTTAAATAGTCATATTTCAGACGTAGTAAATAAGATCCGAACAATTACCGAGTTCAACCTCTTATCCCCCCACCCTAATTCCTTCTCGTATCTTCATGAATAACCAATCAATTTTCCTGAAATTTAAACCCGCCATACTTCTGAGTAAGTAAAGATAACAATTACCAAGTTCTAGCTCCTGTCCCCACCATAATCCCTTCTTATATCTTCGTTAATATCCTATCAATGTCCTTAAAATTTATACCCGCTGTATTTCAGACATAAATTAGTAAATCTAATCAATTACTAAGCTCCAGCTCGCATCCTCACCTTAGTCACTGGTCTTAGATTCAATACTAACAGTCCAATTTCCCTGAAATTTAACACAGACATATTTCAGATATAGTAAATTAGATCTAAACAATTATCGAGTTCTAGCTCCTGTCCCCCACCGTATTTGTTTTAAATATCTTTGTCAGTAACAGATCAATTTCCATGAAAGTCAAACCCTCTGTATTTCAGACATAGTAAAAATAGATCCAAATAATTACCAAACTCCAGCTCATGTCCCCGCCTTAGTCTCCTGTCGTAGATTCAATACTAACAGTCCAATTTCACTGAAATTTAAGTCCCTCTATATTCCATTCATAGTAAATCATATCCGTGTAATTATTGAACTTTAGTTCTTGTCCCCCACCTTACTTCCCTCGCGTATCTTTCGGTTATGCCAAATCAATTCTCCCTAACATTTAAAACTGCTATATTTATAAATGAGTAAGTAAAGAAAACTGAATTATCATGCTCCAGCTCCTGTTCCCACCTTAGTTCCCTCTCGTATCTTCTTTAATATCTAACTAAAACTCATAAAATTTAAAACATAGCTATTTCAGATTTAGTAAATAAGGCCAATTCAGTTACAGAGTTTCAACTTTTGTCCCCTGCCTTAGTTTGCTCCGGTAAATTCACTACTATCAGTCCAAATCCCCTGAGATTTAAAAAAAAACACTACATTTCAGACCCCTAGTAAAATAAATCAAAAGCAAATTACCAAGTTTCAGCTCATGTCCTCTGCCTTAGATTATCAAACATAAATATTTCAGATCAAGGCCATGTCCAGTCTATCAAATTAAACATATCCTGTCCTTTAATACCCTTTTTGTTTTCAGCTATGTAAATAATCACTAACGTGCTAATATTTACATGGTTATATTGCACCCTATTCTCATTACCCTTTGTTTACCCAAGTAAGCAATAATCACACGGTCAAAAATCACACCTTATCCTTTCCCTCCCTTACCTTCTCATCCCTTACCCCCCCTCCTCCCTTAACTCACCCAACTCCCCAACTTATCCAAACCTTCAATAATCATACTGTATTTGTATATTTTCTCTATATTCACTGTGTTCTTCGCATTCTCATCCATGTTGTCTGTGTTCACTCCATGTTCTTCAAATGTTTACAGCATATTCAGTTCATATTTTTCACAAGTATCTCTATTTTTCTGTGATCTTTCCCATAGTCTCATAATGCTCTCTACAAACTCTAGTCATATTTTCTATGTTTTCATGTTTTTAACAAGTTCATCACATGTTCTCTGAACAATGTTTATACTCAGTATTCATGCTGTCTTCCATGTTTTTTGTGTTCTTTGTCAATATTCATGTTCTCTACAAGTTCATGTTCCTCACAAGATCACTTTGTTCATCACCTTCACTTACATGTTTTCTACATTCTTTGTCATATTCTCTATGTTCTTAGCATATTCTTCACAAGTTCAGTGTTCATTCTTTGTATTCCCTATATTCTTTGTCATGTTTTCATATTCTCTTTCAGTTCATATTCCCAACAAGTTCACTGTGTTCGTCACATTCTCTTACATGTTCTTTAAAATAAAATGTACTATTGTTTCTTCCGTTCAGTAACTAGTTCTTTTGTCAAATATTATCAACGGCATTACAATTTCCCCAACAAATTTAGTCAATCACCAACTTTATTTTCTAGAAACTATGTCAATGCAATTCTCTTTATCAACTTAATATTTCTTACCGACACTGTTCATAACTAACTTTATCCATCGTCAAGCAACTGAAAATAGTTCATCATTTCTTAACAGATATTATGTTTCGTCAAGTAAGAAAAAATAACAAAGATATCTTTCATCACTGTTCTTAACTAAAATTATGTGTCGCTATGTAAGAAAAACAGGCAAATGTAATAGCACTTGTAATAGCAAATAGTCAGCAATTTCGTAACTAACAGTATACTTCATGGAATAAAAAAATAGTCAAAGACACTCTTCGAGACAACAAGGACACTCTTCGAAACATCAAAGACACACTTTGAGACATCAATAGCTATTCTCAGACACCAAAGTTACTCTTCGATACATCAAAGACACTCAAAAATGTCAAATTCTACTAATGTCCACAAAAGTTATTCTCAGTCATCAAAAGTTATTCTAAGTCATCATAGGTATTCTCAGAATCATCATAGGTATTCTCAGAGTCATCAAAGGTATTCTCAGTCATCAAAGGTATTCTCAGAGTCATCAAAGGTATTCTCAGTCATCAAAGGTAATCTCTAACTCACTTTCGTTTATTAAAGTTTTTCTCTAAGTCATCAAAAGTTGTTCCCTAAGACATTAAAGTTATTCTCAGAGTTATCAAAAGTTATTCTGAAAGTCATCAAAGGTAATCTCTAACTCATCAAATTTAATCTCGGTCATGAAAGTTGTTCTGTAAGATATCTTCGCTCATCAAAGTTGTTCTGTAAGATATCTTCGTTCATCAAAGTTATTCTTAGTCACCAAAGGTAATCTTTAACTCACCTTCGTTCATCAAAGTTGTTCTCTAAGACATCTTCAGGCATAAAATATCTTTCCAAAAATGTAACTAGTTCAGCTTTTCATATCAAACTTACACTACTGTTAAATATATATCTAACATAACATAATATATTCTATCCTATTCCTCCCCTAACTGATGTAACTTACGTAATCAAACTTACCTAACGTAATATACTTACCTAACCTAACTTACATAATCTAACTTAACCTAACCTAACCTAATGCAACTTACATAACCTAACCTATCCTAATAAAACTTACCTAACCCAACCCAGCCTAACCTAACCTATACTAGCCCAACCCAACCTAACCTAACCCAACCCAACCTACCCTAACTTAACCTAACCTATCCTAACTTAACGTAAATTACCTAACCTATCATAACTAGCCTAACCTAACCTATCCTAACTTAACGTATCGTACCTAGCCTAAATTAGGTACGCATAAAATATCCCTATAAAAATGTATCTAGTTCAGCTTTTTATATCAAACTTGCACTTCTGTTATATATAAATCTAACATAACCTAATCTTTTCTATCCTATTCCTCCCCTAACTGATGTAACTTACCTAATCAAACTTACCTAACCTAATGTAACTTACCTAACCTAACTTATATAATCTAACTTAACATAACCTAACCTAATGCAACTTACCTAACCTAATCTATCCTAACATAACTTACCTAATCCTTACCTGATTATTGCTTAGTTGGGTAAACAAAGGGTAATGAGTGTAGGGTGCAATCTGACCATGTGAATATTAGCACGTTAGTGATTATTTACATAGCTGAGTACAAAAAGGGTATTGCAGGATATGTTTAATTTGATAGACTGGACAGGGCCTTGATCTGAAATATTTATGTTTGATGATCTAAAGGCAGAGGACATGAGCTGAAACTTGGTAACTTGCTTTTGATTTATTTTACTAGGGGTCTTAAATGTAGTGGGTTTTTTTAAATCTCAGGGGATTTGGACTGATAGCAGTGAATTTACAGGAGCGAACTAAGGCAGGGGACAAAAGTTGAAACTCGGTAACTGAATTCGCCTTATTTACTAAATCTGAAATAGCTATGTTTTAAATTTTAAGGGTTTTAGTTAGATACTAAAGAAGATACAAGAGGGAACTAAGGTGGGGAACAGGAGCTAAAGCTTGATAATTCAGTTTTCTTTACTAACTTATTTAGAAATATAGCAGTTTTAAATTTCAGGGAAGTTGATTTAGCATAAACAAAAGACACGAGAGGGAAGAAAGACAGGGGACAAGAGCAAAAGTTCGATAATTGCTCGGATATGATTTACTACCAAGGGAATATAGGGGGACATAAATTTCAGGGAAATTGGACTGTTAGTATTGAATCTACGACAGGAGGCTAAGGCGGGGACATGAGCTGGACCTTGGTAATTATTTGGATCTATTTTTACTATGTCTGAAATACAGAGAGTTTGAATTTCTGGGAAATTGATCTGTTACTAACGAAGATATTTGAATGAACTACGGTGGGGGACAGAAGCTAGAACTCGATAATTGTTTGTATCTAATTAACTATGTCTGAAATATATGTGTGTTAAATTTCAGGGAAATTAGACTGTTAGTATTGAATCTACGACCAGTGACTGAGGTGAGGACGTGAGCTGGAGCTTGGTAATTGTTTGGATTTACTAAACTTTGTCTGAAATACAGCGGGTATAAATTTTAGGGACATTGATAGAATATTAACGAAGATATAAGAAGGGATTATGGCGGGGACAGGAGCTAGAACTTGGTAATTGTCTTATCTTTACTTACTCAGTTAGAAGTATGGCGGGTTTTCAGGAAAATTGATTGGTTATTAACGGAGATACGCGAGGGAACTAGGGAAAGGGGATAAGAGCTGGAGCTTGGTAATTGTTTGGATTTACTGAACTATGTCTGAAATACAGCCGGTATAAATTTTAGGAACATTGTTAGGATATTAACGAAGATATGAGAGGGGGTTATGGCAGGGACAAGAGCTAGAACTCGGTAATTGCTCGAATCTTATTTACTACGTCTGAAATATGACCGTTTAAAATTTCAGGGGGATTGGACTGTTAGTAAAGAAGTTACGGGGATAAAGTAAGGTGGGAACAGGAGCTAGAACTTGCTTATTGACTAAATTTCGTTTACTACATCTGAAATATGACTGTTCAACACGGGGTTAAAACTGGGCTGTTAGTAGCGAAAGTATCCTTATAAATGTGGTCTCAACTGGACTCTGATAATATTTAAATTTCCCCCATAAGAACTTATTAAGATCGCAGGTGCAAGTAAAACCCTGAATTATTTTGGTCTTAAAATGGTCTCTGACTAATTTTTGTATTCAATTGGACACTGATTAATTTTGGTCATGAACTGGACTCTGTCTAATTTTCAGGCTCAAACTGGACTCTGACTAATTTTCGGTGTTTACGGGACTCTGATTATTTTCGGGCTCAAACTGGACTCTGACAAATTTATTGGGCTCGGACGAATTTTTCTCGGCTTGGACGAATTTTTCTCGGCTTGGACGAATTTTTCTCGGCTTGGACGAATTTTTCTCGGCTTGGACGAATTTTTCTCGGCTCAGACGAATTTTACTGAGCTCGGACTATTTTCAGTCTAAAATAATCTCTGTCTTAAATGGACTCTAAAGAAAATTGGTCTGACATGGACTCTGTTGAAAATCGGTCTGAAAATGGTCTCTGAATAATTTTCGGTCTTTTTACAGGTGAAAGTCAATTTTCAATTTTCAGATGTCAATTTTCCTTAACAAAACTTTTATGACAATATTCTCTGAAAATGGTCTTTTTTCTAAATTTTGGTCATAAATTCGTAAATAAGCTTCTATGATTACACGAACTCTGAAATATTTTCCTAAAACTAAACTCTGAAAAATTTGAATTTCTCCGATAAGAACTCTTTAAGAATGTATAGTCCCCCTTTTGCCTCGAATTTCCCCCATAAGAAACATTTAATTCCAAATCGGCCCTATTTCAAAACATACAACAATTACCCATGAGTTTATTCTCAGTAAGATGGTCGGAGACTTTGCCTATTTTACTACCATCAGTGCATTATATGAGGACCTGGTCACTGAAGTAACCGCTTTTTATGACAATATTGTAAAATCCACAAGACCCAAAACAGTGAGGAAGGGATAAAGGTGGTTCACTGACTCACGCCTTAACCCCCTGCATGACAGAGTTCTATTCCTAGCTGAGCAATATAAAACAGCTGACACCCCTCAACATATTTCTTAAAGCCAGCCGAGAGTTTAGAGAGCTAAAGGAACAGGTGTATAACCAGCACTGGGAACAGTTTTTGCAAGGCATCAATCATGCAACATCTTCATCCCAAATGTGGAATAAAATTAAAAATATTTCTCGTCCTAGCAGTCGTCAACATGATCACCATTCACCTGTAGACTATGCCGACATGCTGCTTCAACAATATGCAAGCACTGCTTGTTTAAGCAGCCTGCCTCTAGATGTGCAAAACCATCTGGCTAGTACCAAAATAAATCGTAACTTCAATATTGAAATTGCCTGTAGTGAAATAGGGCCTGATGATAACTAAGGCATAACCCCCTTTAAAATTAAAAATGCCCTCAAGAAAGGTAAGGCTTCCTCTCCTAGAGAAGATGGCATCACATACAACACCATGAGAGTACTTGCTGAGCTGCCAGATAGCCCTTTGCTAGAATTGTTTAATCAAAGTCTAAGGCAGGGTGTCTTACCTGACCGCTGGACACAGGGACTCATAATACCCATACCCAAGCCTAATTCACAAAAATTCAGACCCATTTCTCTGACGTCGGCATGTGTAAAGTTTTTGAGAGAATTATCCTCGACAGACTAATGTTTCAAATCAAGCCCCACCTTGCCCCTAACCTGTATGGTTTCCTTCCTGGAAGAAGCACACAAACTTGCTTTGCTGAAAATTTTATCAGAGAGGGACCAAACTCTCAGGCTGCATTTATTGATCTTTAAAGTGCTTTTGATACAGCAAACAGAGAAATAATCCTAGAACAACTAGTCTCTTTTGGAGTTAAGGGAAGACTGTTGACATGGCTCAGGGGTTACCTGAGCAACAGAACCGCCTCATACCTTTTCAAGGGGGTCAAAAGTAAACTTTGTGCACCCTTTGAGTTGGGTATACCCCAGGGTGGAGTGCTAAGTCCTACACTGTTCAATGTTCTGATGCATAAATTAACAATTGATATTCCCACACTACCTGACGAAGCCGTCATTTGTTATGCCGATGACATATGCATTGTTGCAAATTCCCAAACTAGACTGCAAGCTCTACTTGATTCACTCGCTGCTAAAAGCATTGAATGTGGCCTTGTTATTTCTATAACTAAATCCAGAGTTCTCCATCCCCAAGAGAAAACTCATGTTCCTATAACTTTCAAGGTCAACAACCAGAACATTGAAACGTGTAGGCAGCACAAATACCTTGGAGTTGGTATTAACAGTGACATTGTAAACGATCTACACCGTAGGTTAAAAGAAAGACTAAAACCCTTGAAAACACTTACTGGTAAGAATATTGGTATCAATATTAAATATGCTAGACTATTCTATATGATGTTTGTTAGATCTCTCGTTGATTATAATGCTTTGCACTTAATTAATTTCCCCCTCCTCTGTGTTGGACAAACTTGAAGTAGTACAGAATGAAGCCATGAGGATAATTCTTGGTGCCCCAAGATGCACAAGAATCATCATCATGAGGAAAGAACTGAAGCTTCCAACCATACTAGATAGAATCATGCAAGTCAACACTACCTTTTGCCTTAAAGTCATGAGAGACCCTACATCTCTTGCATTGCTCAGAGACAAATTATTTAGTGCTGTTAACACCCTATTGACTGGTGCCGACAAACCAACTCATTCCTTTTATGATAAATGGCTGAGCAACAATGCCTACAATCTCATTAAACTTAACATTCCATTTAAGTGCAATCTACCTGTCTCTGATATTCCTCTGTATCTGTTCCCCACCATTCAAGTATCATACACACCTGTCACCAAGAAAGATAATGAGAATCTTGCTCTTCTCAAAGCTGTCACACTTGAAACAATTGCCTCCTCCATCGAGAATTTTAGATCTCACGAGCACTGTGTCTACACCGACGGCTCAGTCCAATCCTCTACTGGACGGACTGCAACAGTATGGGGTGTTTCTTTTTTGCTTTCACGACTGCAATGCGTATGTCACCAATGTACATGTGGCAGACGCTTCACGAAGCTGTCGGAATTAGCAGAATAGAAAATACGAGAGCAACCGTACAGGGCCTGGGAGCAAGGTCGAGTTAGAGTCCTTGAGGGTCTCTTCTCTGACTAGCCTCACCTGGTCCTGCTCCACGTTGATCGTTGGAATCTCCTCAATGATTTAACACTTTAAGGGACTCCCAGGGTCCTCATCACATTTATAGATTAGTGAATATAGGCAACTCGGTGTTGAAGACACTTAGAGCTGAAGGCTTGAGTAATGTTTGCAGTATTCAGAAGTAGTTCAACGGAAACACCGCATAAAGCTTAACAGTAGTTTATTACTAACTTAACCACTAATACACAGGGTGCTTGATTTACTTTAGATTGGTGTCAGCAAAGCTATGGTTATATTTGCGAGACTCTTGACGTCTGGCTAAACGAATCGTATCCACTCGTGGTGAAACACCTAACTTAACACAGTTGACAGCCAATCATTAACACGGCAACCTAACTGCCGGTATGCAAAGGGATCACAAGAGTTCCAACCGGATACTCGGTAATGATGATATGCAATAAATCAACAAATACACTGTCAATGGGACAGGCAATAACATGCACAATAATATTCTCACACAATAACTAAATGTGTGGTGTATGTGAAGCTCACATTCACAGACTAGGGAAATGCTGTGATACCACACAGATAAACACGCATTCCCCGTCGATTCAGCTATAACCTGTGACAGGTATGAGAAGGTGAGAACTGCGGTTGATCCCTCAGATCAACACAGACACAATAAAACAATGACAAGATTCTTGTACTTAAAGATAGGGTACCATTCCTTACTCACTCACTCACTCAAGCACATTTATACAAGCACTCGTAGGCGGCCTGACAGCTGGTTTCGCTCGAAGACACGGAGGGTACTTGCAGTAGGGCGGGCTGTATGCTTAACAGACAGACACACGCACACACACTGGCCCTGGCGATGAGTAAGGTGGTGACGTCACGTAGTAGTGAGGGCGGCGGCGGCTGGGGGCTCGAGGCACAGAAGTACAGAGGTACTGGGGTACTGAGGTACACGCTCGGGACGAGTGGCGGCTGTGGTACCAAGCAGGTACACTTGTGGTAAAGTCACACACAGGTTACTTAGGCGGCAGCACTGCCTTAGTTCACTCTAAGTCACTCACAACGATCTTTGTCACCAGGGGTTACCTGATACCAGTCTGTTTCGCTCTGGAGATTTGTCACTTTAGGCTTCTGAATCATATATTCACACTCGCGATTCTGGGCGTGTGTGGTATATTTTCCAGACGCTGAGTTAACTTGACGGTGAGGAATAGACGGTGTTCAGTCTATTGGCCGGTAGACAGAACAGGACACGTCCTTTAGGTTTGGTGTCCCTCACTTGAATGGTTTTTGAAGGGGTGTCGGGCATCTCGTGGCACACAACACAAAAAGAGTTACAATTTGACCAATAGCATTGCAGCAAATGGGCGGGAACCAATCATATTAGCTCGTTCAATGAGCAGTAGGAGAGGTGGTGTCATGAACACGTCACGAACACGTCATAGCTGTTATTTGCCATCGCGCCGGTTGACCCCAGAGGTCAGACGGTCTGGCGTCTACTCTTTGTCTCTCACGCGGGCAACAGCACGTACTCACTGACCCTTTGGTGGCAAGTATGCTTAACTCCCTGTATCTACTTCCTGCCTGGACATACATAAGAACATAAGAACAAAGGTAACTGCAGAAGGCCTATTGGCCCATACGAGGCAGCTCCTATTCTATAACCACCCAATCCCACTCATATACTTGTCCAACCCGTGCTTGAAACAATCGAGGGACCCCACCTCCACAATGTTACGCGGCAATTGGTTCCACAAATCAACAACCCTGTTACTGAACCAGTATTTACCCAAGTCTTTCCTAAATCTAAACTTATCCAATTTATATCCATTGTTTCGTGTTCTGTCCTGTGTTGATACTTTTAATACCCTATTAATATCCCCCCGGTTATGTCCATTCATCTACTTGTAAACCTCTATCATGTCACCCCTAACTCTTCGCCTTTCCAGTGAATGCAACTTAAGCTTTGTTAATCTTTCTTCATATGAAAGATTTCTAATTTGGGGAATTAACTTAGTCATCCTACGCTGGACACGTTCAAGTGAATTTATATCCATTCTATAATATGGCGACCAAAACTGAACTGCATAATCTAAATGGGGCCTAACTAGAGCAAGATATAGCTTGAGAACCACACCAGGTGTCTTGTTACTAACGCTGCGATTAATAAATCCAAGTGTCCGATTTGCCTTATTACGAACATTTATGCATTGATCCTTTTGTTTTAAATTCTTACTAATCATAACTCCCAGATCCTTTTCGCAATCCGACTTCGCAATCACAACACCATCTAGCTCGTATCTTGTAACTCTATCATCATTACCTAACCTCAGAACTTTACATTTATCAGCATTAAACTGCATCTGCCAATCCTTTGACCATTTCAAAACCCTATCTAGATCAACTTGAAGTGATAGTGAGTCCTCCTCTGAATTAATTTCCCTACCGATTTTCGTATCATCGGCAAATTTGCAAATGTTGCTACTCAAACCTGAATCTAAATCATTTATATATATTATAAACAACAGAGGTCCCAGGACAGAGCCTTGAGGCACTCCACTTACAACATTTTCCCACTCTGACTTGATTCCATTTATACTAACTCTCTGTTTCCTTTGGTATAGCCATGCCCTAATCCAGCTTAATATAGCACCCCCAATACCATGAGACTCTATTTTTTTAATCAGTCTTTCATGTGGCACTGTATCAAAAGCTTTGCTAAAGTCAAGGTATACAACATCGCAATCCTTACCACTATCAACTGCCTCAACAATGCTAGAATAAAAAGATAACAAATTTGTTAAACATGAACGGCCATTTATAAAACCATGTTGCGACTCAATTATTAATTTATGTTTTTCAAGATGAAGACGAATTTTATTTGCTATTATAGATTCGAGTAACTTTCCCACAATAGACGTTAGGCTAATTGGTCGATAGTTAGACGCAAGTGATCTATCTCCTTTCTTAAAAACTGGTATCACATTAGCAACTTTCCAAAACTCTGGCACTCTGCCTGACTCTATTGATTTATTAAATATGGTTGACAGTGGGTCACAAAGCTCCTCTTTGCATTCTTTAAGCACCCTAGCAAACACTTCATCCGGCCCTGGGGATTTGTTTGGTTTGAGTTTTACTATTTGTTTAAGAACATCCTCCCTGGTAACTGCTAAACTCGTCAACCTGTCCTCGTCCCCACCCACATAGACTTGTTCGGCTGAAGGCATATTGTTAAGTTCCTCTTTAGTAAATACAGATACAAAATATTTATTAAAAATACTACTCATCTCTTCATCACTATCTGTTATTTGACCTGTCTCAGTTTTTAATGGACCTATCCTTTCCCTAGTCTTAGTACGATATAACTGAAAAAACCCTTTAGGATTTGTCTTTGCTTGCCCTGCTATGCGAACTTCATAGTTTCTATTTGCTTTCCTTATCTCCCTTTTAACATTTCTAACCAGTTGTACGAATTCCTGTTCTAAAGTGACCTCCCCATTTTTAATCCTTTTGTACCAAGCTCTCTTTTTACCTATAAGGTTCTTCAAATCCTTTGTTATCCACTTTGGGTCATTAGTATTCGATCTATTCAATTTGTATGGTATACTACGTTCCTGTGCTTTGTTTAGAATATTCTTAAATAAGTTATATATTGAATCCACATCGAAATCCCCATTTAAGTCACCTATCGCTGGGTTCATGTCTCGCTCCAAGACCGCCCCACACCCCATACCCAAGACTTTCCAATCAATTTGACCCAAAAAATTTCTTAGGCTATTAAAATCAGCTTTTCGAAAATCTGGCACTTTAACAGAATTTTCTCCTACTGGTCTATTCCATTCTATGCTAAATCTGATTTCTTTGTGATCACTGCTCCCTAGCTCACTCCCTATTTCGATGTCATTAATTTGCGTTTCCCTGTTAGTTAATACTAAATCTAAAATATTATTTTCCCGTGTTGGTTCCTTAATGTGTTGCGTAAGAAAGCAATCGTCAATTAATTCTAGAAAATCTTCTGCTTCACTATTCCCTGTTTTGTTCAACCAGTTTATTCTGCTAAAATTAAAGTCACCCATGACATAAATACTGTTAGATCTAGATGCTCTAGATATTTCATCCCATAGATGCTTTGCTTCCATTCTGTCTAAATTTGGTGGCCTATATATTACTCCTATTATAATATTATTAGCTTTTTCGTTTAATTCAATCCAAATAGTTTCTGTGTGTGGCTCTGTTTTGATTCCCTCTTTGAGACTACATTTCAAATTGTCCCTAACATATATGGCTACTCCACCTCCTCGTCTAATATATCTATCTGTGTGAAATAGTTTAAATCCATATATTTGATATTCAGCTAATAGTTCTCTATTTTCTACATTCATCCACGTTTCGGTAAGTGCAATAATATCTATTTTTTCTGTGCAGACAAGAGCATTTAATTCGTTAATTTTATTTCTTAGACTTCTACTGTTAGTGTAATATACCCTAAGTGAATTGTTATTTTGCGGACCTTCTCTTTCCCTGATCGTTTTGCCAATTCCTTTCTCCCACAAACACATACTTTTATTACCTCCTTCCTCCAAATCAATTCCCATACCTCTATCTACTAACAGTTTAAACCCAAACAAACACCTCTAACCACTTCTTCTAGCGAGTTCCCAACAGCAACAACCCCAGCTCTCGATAGATGCACCCCATCACGAGCATACATTTCATTTCTTCCATAGAAGTGTTCCCAGTTGTCTATGAAAGATATTGCATTTGATTTGCAATATCTTTCCAGCCGGCAATTGACACCAAGTGCCCTCGATATCCATTCATTTCCCACTCCCTTTCTTGGAAGAATGCCACATATGATCGGGATTCCTCCCTTGCTCCTAACTAACTCTATGGCTGTTTTATACCTCTGAATCAGTTCCTCACTCCTGACTCGACCAACATCATTTCCTCCCACGCTAATGCAAATAATGGGATTGTTCCCATTACCAGCCATAATATCATTCATGTTGTTTATAATATCACCAATGCCAGCTCCGGGATAGCAAACCCTTAACCTGTTCCCCCTATCTCTAGCACAAAACGTTCTATCCAAATACCTTATCTGGGAATCTCCCACAACTAATGTTTGCTTAGGTACTTCCTTTACTTTCTGAGGGGCCTGCGCTTCCTTTCTCTTCGTTGCTTTCCCTTTTGCGCGATCCACAGTCTCTCCACAGCACTCGTCCTCCAAAACGTCAAATGAATTTGAAGTTGCTATGGCGTTTGAAGGCGGCTTTATCAAAGTCTTCTTAAGGCCCCTGTCTTTCGCAACTCTCCAAGACGAGGTCCCTTTACTGCTGGTCTCCTCCTTCGTTACTTCTCGTTGTTTTTTAAGCTGACGCACCTCCTCCCGCAGAGAGTCCAACTCTGTCCTCAGGGCTCCCACTAGAGTCACCAGGTCCTTCACTACAACTTCCATATTGCTATGATAATATAACAACACTCAGGAGCTCCGGTTAACACAACCTCTCACTGTGACTTCACCTGACCGACTTCCAATCGAAAACTCGATACGGCGGCTTCCGTGTTATAAAAGTGTTCCTGGTTAAGTGGGCATTCTGGAGATACCCAACATGCCAGGTCACTCTCCAGGGTTAACAGAAATAGGACCTTGTGCACAAGATCGGTGCACTGTGCACAGCAATGAGCCATTCCAGTCAGCTGTGGGAGAATCTTGAGAGACACTCTCTCACAAACAGCATGTAGGTTTTATAGAAATAATATTTGCACAAAGACTGTCAGTGTCAGGTTAAACAACTGGCTGATCTCCACACAAGCAGAACTAGCAGCATTACAACAAGCTACCAGTACATTAAAAAACATTGGAGGAGGAATAATATTTTGTGATTCAAAGTCTACTTTTCAAGCAATCGAAAACTTTTCTTGGAAGATCGTCAGCTAGAACCTCATACTCCCAATTATAAATGACCTAATTGCTGCACAGAGTAAAGGGTCTCGAATCTCCTTTGTATGGATACCTTCACACAAATATAACCCATCATAATGAGACAGACATTGCAGCTAAATTAGAGTGTAACAAGGATGAAGCTGAATTAGATCTAGGTATCCCCATCTCTGCTGTCAAAACTGTATTGGTCCAATCACTCAGGTCTGATAAGAAACAAATTACTGACTCCCAACGACCTGAAAGTACTAGTATAAAAAGCAATGATTTGTTCAGATCTGAAACCTATATCTATGGGCAGCACAAAACGTCCACTAGACTGTGCGACACAGTGGTTGCAAGGATCAGGTTGGGTTACCGTTACCTGTGGCAGGTGGCTGCAGGTGACGGGTCTCCCAATCCTGAGCACTCCAGTTGCAAACTCTGTGAGCTGGAACTGCGGCACGATCTCCAGCACTACAGCACTAAATGCCTAGTTATTAGACCTTTCAGACCAGTTGGCATGAGGTACCTGGAGCTTTGCAATTACTTTATTCACTCTCGTATTCTTGAAGATATCCTCACAGTGTACCCAAAATTTGCCAGTGCAGGCTATTAAATATAAGGCCCTGTATGGCTAACCATCCTGCGAGATGGGGACTTTTATTACCACTGCTGCCTTATTCAATCTTGTGTTGTTGATATCCTCAAAATGCATCCGGAGTCTGCCAGTGCAGACTGCCTATCACATGCCTTTGTATGACTAACCATCCTGTGTGATGGGGATTTTTTAGTATCACCTAGTTAGCTTTTTTGACACACTGTACTCCACTTCATATAGTCTAGGACAGCTGCACAAATGCAGAAGTACCTCATGTATTAAAAAAAAAAGCAAACTTTGCCTCTGACTTTTCTATAATAAACTTCTAAGATCTCTGAAAATGGTCTTTTTTACAAATTTCGGTCATAAATTCGTAAATCCTTACTGTTGTGAGCAAATAAAAAGAGTATCTCCTATTGTGAGAGGAAGTCATGTGACTTTATTTGCTTCTAATATACCAACCTGGAAAGGAAAGGAACTATTAGGAGGGAGCGCCAAGCTACCATGACTATATAGCACTGGGAAGGGATTAGGATAAGGATTTGGGATGGGACGCGGCGGGATGGAATATAGTGCCCAACCACTTGGACGGTCGGGGATTGAAAACGAACCAGCATGAAGCGAGACCATCGCTCTACTGTCTAGCCCAAGTGGTTGGGTTGCCAACCTGGAGAGACTCTTCAGTTCTTACACGTCAAGCCTGTTTTGCATCATTTGCAAGGATTTTTTAATCGATAATACCTTCTCCGGGGGGACCTAGGTCATAAAAGTATTTGTGTGTACGTCTGATACCATACTACTTGTGTAAAGGAGGAAATGTATGTTTATCTCTCAGACTGTTCGGTAATACGTTTATTGTTGTGTGTATTTTACCTCAATAAACTTTTTTCAATTTCAATTTCATTTCTCCGTGGGGCCATTCATATAAATTAATAATATAGTGGTCCAAGTACTGAATCCTGCAGGACCCAACTTGTTATTTTCCTACAGCTTGACACTTCCTTTCTGACTTAAACCTTCTGCGTCCTGTTGACACTTAGTGTGTGTGCGTGTCCGTGCATGTTTACCTGCACTAATACAACTAACCAAACGTTTCTTACCGTTGGCAGGCAGCTGTACGCCTCGTATAGGAGGCCGGGGCCGGTGTGTCGAAATTCACAACTGTCCAAGCGTGCTGAGGACCTTCCGTCGCAACCCTCCGGTCTTCTGCGACGCCAGAGGAAAGTTTCCAGTTATCTGTTGTCCTGCTGTCGGAGGCAAGTGTTTATGTTCACTCAGCATGTGTGTGTGTGTGGGTGTTACTGCTCTAGGTGGTGGGTAAACACAACGTTATATACACCAGCTTATATACCCGACAACAACAATCATTCCAGAAATGTGTTAACTCTCATACCAGGAATGGTTGAGGGCCACAGGACTAACAATACTGTAAGCCAGATATTATAGGGCGGACCTCATTGAAACTTATAAAATACTAAACAATTTGGAGGATGTTGATTCAGACAAGGTATTCAAAAATTGGCTAGATTCACAAAGCAGTTACGCAAGCACTTACAAACCTGTACATCTTTTCTCGATCTTTGGCGGCTTTGTTATTAAACAGTTAATGAGCTCCGAAGCACACGAAGCTGTTTATAACAATAACAACAGTTGAATGGGAAGTGTTCATGCTTGTAAATTGATTAATAAATGTAACCAAAGCCGTCAAAGATTGAGGAAAGATTTACACGTTCGTAAGTACTTGCGTAACTGCTTCGTGAATCTGGAACCAGTTGTAACACAAACAAGGAGCAAGGGCCCATTCACCTGGACTGTATGGGTCTCGAACTGCGGACCCCCCGCATGTGAGGCCGTAACAATATCAACTAGGCTGGCTTTTCAGGAGCAACGGTTTCAAGTTCAATATGCCACAATGTGTGACAGAAAACAGGACGGGAAGAAATGGAATTATCAAGGGAAAGCGCCAAGCCAATTTGACTATAGCGCACTTGGAAGGGATCAGGATAAGGATTGGGGATGGGACGCAGGAGATGCTTTTATCAACCAGAGGGTTATGAACCAATGGAACCACCTACCCACCAAACCGTAAATGCCCAAGTACTGCTGAATTTTAAGATCAAACTTGAAAAAAGCATCATCACAAGTGATGATGATTAGGACAAGTGACAGTGATGAGGATAAAGGCAAGTGACAGTGATGAGGATGAAGACAAGTGTGGGAAAAACTGACTCATGTAAATCATTTAAATTAATACTATTTTCGATAGCTACGAAGGACCACAACTTTTTGAGGAAAAATGGAAACTGGGTAGAGCAAGTGGTTTGATATTAAATCCATGAACTAGTGTCCTATGGATGTTCTTCATTAATACTACATTGAATATTAAAGGGAATGTATTATGAGTCGACTCCTCTCACCCAAAATAGGGGGGTTACATGCAAAAAGATTAATATATCCCAAGCATAATTTCAGTGCTGGTTTTTCACTGAATTAAATGAAAATATAAATGAAATTAAATAGATTATGTAATAATAATTAGAGGCAAAGGTACCTCAATATACTATAGTAATATAGTAGAATATATAAACAATGGGTTAGTAGATTTGATCTCATTAAGAGATCATTAAAGTATCTACATGGTTAGTTCTCTACAATAACAATTAACAGCTTAGCAGTGAAATTAAGAGAGATGAAATCGGTTGCCACACTCCACTCACAACGTATTGCGTCGGACAAATTGTTGCATGTGACGGTGAGGAAGCCTAACACCTCGGCTGACGTGGACCCGGGAGCTGTTAGGCAATTACAATGTAGAACTCTACTACATATAGAAATACAGATACATCTAATACTGTGGAATTCTTCCACAAGAAATATGATTGATATATCTGACACTGCAGAATTCTTCTGCAGACATTAATTAACATGAATTCCTAAAATAATTACAGAATATTGCTAGAGAATAAAAGTACTGGATTTTTGTTGTACTTTCTGATCCTAACGACTGCTATCCTAAAATATAACATGTGATCACAGTGTTACAAGAAAGGTTTTTTTTTTTTACATGTAACACATGCAATTTAAATACAATAAAAACAATAAAAGTACAGTAGAAAACATAACAAAACAAAACAAAACAATAAACCACCGGCCAGAAGGGCCGACAGCACAGGACAACAAAGTACAAACACGAGAACTGCTAGGGCATACATCAAAAGAGAAAACAATGTCAAAACAAGCAAGCACAGTAACATTATAAAACATAACAGTATGCAACAAAACAAACATCAAGATGTATAACATGAAACATAACAAGAAAAGCACAATAAACAACAAACAAAACAAAAATAACAAGCACAACATGTAATGCAAAAATAAAACACCAGTGCAAGGTACATTCACATACACCAGTGCAAGGTACATTCACAGAAACAAGACATGAATAATAACACTCACACCAAACCAACCGCCTCGCAACAAACAAAGGGAGAGGCCAAAACATACAATAATAAGAAACAAACAATCCATGCAATCAAGAAAACAAAACATAGGAACACACTCAACAACAAACACGCACTGGCCTGATGGACTGAGAACAAAACACATCATAAAGGACAACATGAAATAGAACAAGGAAAACATACAACACAGTCTAGCAATGCATAAATAGAACACACATGGCAAAATAACAACACAAAAGCAAATACATGAATAAAAACGCCCTCGCCTAAACACCGGCCTCGTAACAAAGAAGGGAGAGGCACATGCACAGAATACAATAGGGCAAACAAAAGGCCATAGGGGCACACAACACTACAGGAACATGAAATCAGCTAACATATTTGCGGGAACAAGGCCCAGGGGAACCGTGCATGGAACGCCTCCCAAAGCAGCCACCTCCCCTAAGAGGCTTTACCGTCCACCGGGGACGCCATGGTATCGGGAACCCCGGCAACAAACACCTGCAAACAGGGAACCCCAGACGGTGTCACTCCGGAGGCGAGTTAGCGCCACCCTACTCCATATACCAGGAACCCGCCCATCAAGAAAGTACTCTGGCCTTTCAAACAGCAGGATCTCAGCAACCACGACCTCCAGAGCCTCAAGTCGGTACCCTGCATGAATGAGCCGTTCAGAGGGCACCACCACAGGAGCACCAGCGGCCACGGGCACACCACCAGACGACTGCAGGGAACCAGGGCGGCGTGTATCCTTTCGTAAAGTCACCACCAGGCCACACCCAACACCAGCATCCGCACTATCCCTGGCAGCGGAGGCCACCACACCCCCACTGTGGAGAGCCCCTTGGGGGGGGGGGGGGGAAGGAACAAAAGGCACACCCGAGACACGGGCATCAGTACCAGCAGGCACATGAAATGAACCTCCGCCACCACCACCCGCGGAGACAACGACGCATCCGGATCCACGCCGTCAACACCTGAAGACCTACAGTCACTGAAGTCCCCAACGTCGGCCCAGGCAGTAGACGAACGCCAGGAACGCTTGGGCTCCGGCCGGATACCGTCAGAGCCGGAAGCGGACCCAGAAACACAGGCACCACTAGCCGGACGAACCGACACCCAACGCAGAACGGCAGCAGCCTCTACCACAGGGGGAATCAGACCATGCACAACAGGAGGCTCCGCAGCCACCCCAGTACCCAGCACAGGAGGGACCCGAGGTGAGGCTGCAGGGCCAGGTCCAGCAGCCGAAGACAAGGAAGCAGATGACGACGCCCCACAGGGAGTACCAGGAAGACCCACGGGAGCAGCAGGGCCAGAGACAGGAGCAGGAGTAACATCCGACGGCACTGCAACAGCCGGAGGAGGGCCGGCGACAACCGGGGGAACAACGGGCGATGCTGGGGGATCCTCAGCAGTGAATGGGACGCTCACCTCCTCACCCCCCGGAGTCCTCCTCCATAGGGAGCGGTGGGAAATCCTCTTCACAGAACAAATTCACAGGAGCGACCGGATCAGCAGTACACCCGGCAGCCTGATGCCCCAACAAGCCACACCGGAAACAAGTATGGGGTTGTCGGGCATAAAACACCCGCACGTAGTACCCTAACAGATGACGGAATGTCCGACCTCAGTCGAATCCCGAGGGTCCAAATGTTGGTCTTCACACCCGAATACGTGCCAGACGATAGCGAGTTCATCCGCACACTGACGACGGAGCCGTACCTCTGGAAGAAACGCCGGAGGAGAGTCACTGGAAACTCGATGGGGGCGCCATGGACACTTACATATGTCACATTACCACTACGGTCCGAAATGGTCACAGACCCGGTGCCGTCCTGCAGCTGCAAAGTACGCCCCTCGTACCTCCGGAGAAAATCACTGTACACTGCCTCACCTACAAACTTGATGATTACACGGTGAGCAGTGACCAGCTCGACACCATATACGTCCTGGACCGGGACTCGAAGCACGTCACTCAAGACCAAGTCCACCAGCGGGTAACCAACATGGCCAGTAAACTCCAATCCTATGGAGTTTATCCTCACAAAAGCTGGAATAGGGCTGCCCATCGCAAACACGCCACGTCCCCACCACCAGGAACAGCAGGGAGGGTAGAGACAACCACACCCCATGCCAGCGAAAACGGCAACTATCCCAAAACTGCCGGAGCGGGCAAACGACACGTCCACACCGCACGGCAGCTCAGGTGAGACTCTGAAAGGTTATTAATAGTTGCCTTGCCAAGTGTCCGTTGATGTAGGAACGATTCCAGGTCCCTTGTGTTATGATCTCAGCCTGCAGGAGAAACGAGTCTCCCTTCTTGAGAGTTATTCAGCAAGCCTGACCTAACTAGAAGGTCTAGCAAATATTGAGGTGATAACCCATATGTAAAATGGCTGGTTGGATATGTATAACAGTTTGAGATTATGGGCAATGCAGAAGAAAATAGATAAATGACTGGCTAGGAGATGTGGACATTTTGCTGGAGGCGTGAGGCTCGCTTCCGGAGGACCTTGACCTCACTTGAGTGCCAGACATCGCAGGGGGAAGCCGCGCTCCGTTTGAGCTCCCGCCAGAAGGGAACCGCTAGTGATATATCTCGAAGAGAAGAGAAGTGTGCGGACGTACCAGCTGTGGAATCGAGCTGGGAACGTTGTGGTCTCAAGTCCTGGTCGACGAGCAGATATTAAATCGCCCAGAAGCATTATTGTGGGCTGTGTGGAGCGCCCTGACCAGACGCCGTCAGAGGGAAAGCGCCCTCGACCAATTAATCTGTGGTAAGCACGATAAACGCCAGTTCATAGTGATTGCTTATATTTGGTCGTGTGCCCAGCGACAGTAGCGATGTTTATTTATAAGTTAGACATGTTTTAATAAGGCAGAAAGCCTGAAATAGGAGAGTGAAGAGGGAGGAGCACGGAGCGACGTCCGCCCCCTCTGAGCGCTGGCGGACGACTGACGGAGCCTGGCTCTTGACGGAGGAAGACCCTCCCAGCGAGTGAGGACCGCCGCCAGGCGAGGTGGAGTATGGACCCGCCCAAAACGGGGGAGTCCACTCTCACTGTATGTAGAGGACAGATAGAGGTTTGAGGCAAGCATATTGTGTGGTTATTTTTGTTTATGTGTTAAAGGGGAACATTTTATTGGAACGTCGATGGGTTGCAGGTTTGTCTTTGGAGAAGAAGTTGCTGAGAACTTCGAAGCCAGCAGATGAAGTAGCTGATGAGACTCCAAGGTAGTGGAGCAGAGGACCTCGAGCTGTGAGGAGAAGCAGCAGTGAAGAGGAGTGTCACGTGCTTCTGTAGAGGTGGTGTAGCAGCCAAGAGAGCTGTGGAAGAACCTAACAGAAGGGTGAAGCACCGTAGTTGCTCAAGGAAACTTCATGATAGCAGCCTGGAGGAGCTGCAGAGGATCCTGGTAGTGAAGCCCGGAAGAACCTAAAGATATTAGGGTAGTGAACTTCCAGAGGTGGAAGGGGAAGTTCTGGTGGATTACTTATAGGGAGTTGATAGTGTTTGGTTGTCAGTAGCGTGCAAGACGCAGTGAGAGGTGAGTGACTGTTTGCATTCTTATGTCAAGGAGTGATTTATTCTGAAGCTTAGAGTTGCAGTCGTAGGCTTGATTACCTATAGATGTATGTGCTCGAGGACTGACAGTGATCGATTAATCATTGTTGTGTATCAGTGAACATTTATACTGATATATGTTATTGCATCCAAATGCTGATTTTCTATATATACATTATCTTGCTGATAGTGCAACAGTGTATGTAGGCATGACCAACTTGAGGAGGTTAATAGTATCAGGTGGTGAACCAGGAGATAGGATACCCCTTGATAAGCTGATAATAGAGTTCTGATGGTATTGGAGTGCAACCTGATTGTGATATTATAGAGTATAGGATTCATTATTATTATATGTGTATGTATCGTGTATGTGCTTTGTCCAGTAAATGTGTCACAATTTGCTGGTGTTTGCCCTTGTCCTAGTGAGGCTTCCCAGGAAGTAGTGAAGAAGGAGAGAGAGAGAGAGAGAACCAAGAACCACTGCTGTGGACAGGGTAAGAGGTAATACTAATAAGTCATAGGGGATTGAGGAGATCATATCTCATAAGGAGAGAGTGGGGAGTCACAGCGGCTCGAGTGGGTGTGTGCACGTGACAACGAGGCTAAGTGTTGGAGCCGCATCCCCTAAACGTGTGACGTCGAGCCCCTCTCCAAGAGCCAGAAACGCCTAGTGTGATCTCCTAGTGAAGTAAAAGCACTCTGCCGAGTTGTGGGTTGGGTTGTCCGTAGAGAAGGATCGACGACAACAACCAACTCACAGTCTATAATAAATTGGGGGCCTGTCCGGGAGAGTGAACTGACACACCCACACCCTGTCCAAGAGTGGATTTGTACACCCTTGCTGAAATAGATAAACTGTGTGACCGCAGGTGTATACTCTCTCTCTTGGGAAGACTCACAGGACAAGATGGAGAAGGTGCAAGCGTTTGTGGAGTCAGACAAGCCTGAGGATTTGGAAGGTTGCACGAGGGATCAATTGAAACAAATAGCAGAAAAATGTGGCATCAGGTTGAAAGCATCTAAAGTAGCTGGGATGAAGGATGAGATCCTGAGGCAGTTAAGAGCCAAAAGTGAAGCGGCAGAACAAGGAGCCCAGGAAGGAGCTGAAAGTAGAAAGGAGGATGATGGGCAGGATGACGTGAGATCCCAGGGATCGAGTAGGAGCAGCAAGAGTAGCCGCAGTAGCAGGAGTAGCCGGAATAGGAGCTTGGAGAGATTCCAGTTAGAGCTCCAGATGCAGCGTGAGGACAAGGAGAGACAGTTCCAGCTGGAAAAGATGAAATTAGAACTCCAGATGAAAAATGAAGCCGAGAAGGAAAAAGAGAAAGCCAGACTGGAAATAGAAAAAGAGAAAACCAGAGTAAGAGAACTGGAGTTGGAACAGGAGAAAGAAAAAGAGAAAACCAGAGTAAGGGAACTGGAGTTGGAACAGGAGAAAGAAAAAGCCCAAGTCGAAAAAGAAAAAGAGAGAACAAAACAAATGCAGATAGAAGCGAATAGAACCTTGGCTGAGCAAAGGATTGAACATGGGTTGCCAGAGAGCACCACCCAGGTATCACACCAACCAGATGTTAGGGTTAGGGAGAAGGACATTCCCTTGTTTGTTCCCGAAGAGGCAGAGAGCTTTTTCGAGCACTTTGAAAAAGTAGCCAGCATCAAGGAGTGGCCACAGGAGGAATGGGCCCAGCTGGTCCAGTTAAGATTGACCGGTGCAGCCAGGGAGGCATACACCCAATTGTCACTGGAAGAGTGCCAGGATTATGCCACAGTAAAGAGCAGCATATTGCGCTCGTTTCAGTTAACCCCAGAAGCTTATAGAAAGCGCTTCAGAGAGATGATCAAAGTTGGAGCATGTACGTTTGCTGAGACAGCAAGAGATCTGGAAAGACGATTCCAGAAGTGGATTGAGGCTGCTGGAGTTGGATCTTACGCTGACCTGAAGCAACTGATGGTCATGGAGAAGTTCTTGGAGATGATGCATCCCGAAACAAAGTTCAAGATCCAAGAAGCAGGGATAAAGGAGGTGAAAGATGCCGCAGATAGGGCGGATATGATTACTGAAGCATACAAGAGCTTGAGGGAGAACAGAGTGCAGAATGAGGTGAGACGCAGCAATGGCAGATCCAGTGGAGTCTGGGGAGGAAGAAATTATGAGAGACCCAGAGGAGTCTGGGGTGAGAAGAATTTTGATAAATGGGCAGATAAAAGTAAGTACCCTAAAGCTCAGAAGAGTAGGTCGCGCACTTCATCTGAAAGTGAAGATGGAGGAGCCAAACGAGAAACTATTCGTGATCCAGGGAATCAAGAGTCCAGTAAAGCCCCACAGAGTGCAGGTAGTGTACCAGGCTCGAGGAACTCTCATGTGAGTGGACAAAGTCAGAGCCGCTTTGGTACGTATAGGAGAGATTTCTCACAGATGAGATGTTACAATTGTAACGGATTGGGTCACGTGATGCGAGATTGTAGGCAGGGCAAGAGAGTTGTGACCCTGGCCATGTGTGACCCCGGAAGTAAATATACTAATGTGTTCCGAGACAAACCACAGAAGATGAACTTAGGGAACGAGAGGTATAGGCCGTTCATGAGCAAAGGTTGGATCAGTATAGGAGGCCAACCTGAGGTAGAAGTGGGTATCTTAAGAGATACCGGAGCTAATCAGAGCTTGATTGCGAGAAGCCTGATTGGGAATGATCGACGGTTAGCTGGCAGTGGGAAGATGAAAGTATATGGGCTATTGTCGGAGAGTGACATGCCCATTTGTACTGTCCAGCTAAGGTCGGAATATGTGTCGGCAGAGGTGATGTTGGGAGTATGCCCCGACATACCTATTCCAGGAGTCCAAGTGATCCTAGGGAATGACTTGTGCGGGACAAAGGTGTTGACAAGAGTCATGGCGGAGACTGTGCCAGAGGAGTGCCCAGAAGGCCACGGCACGGGTGGGACACCTGAGAGTGTGAACCTGACTGACTTCCGAGGAGATGCGTCAGGAGACCGCCAAGCCATTGAGTACCCTGTCTCGGTAGTGACGAAGGCAGAAGTGGCCGACGAGGAAGACACTGGAGAAGGTGAGACAGTGTCGATTCAGCCGGTGGAAGAGATCGATGTAGATATAGCACGGCTATTTGATGAAGGTCCAGCCCAGGAAAATGAAGTCTTGGTGAGGTCAAAAGTGAGGATGACCCAGCCGAAGAAGAATCATGTGAAGAGAGCGGACCTGAGTAGAGCCCAGACTGCTGAAATTAAGGGTCGGAAGGTGAATGCAACTGTGCTGAGTAGGAATGAGGAAAGATGTGGACATACTGAGGACGGAAATAGAGCGTCAAGTGGTCCACGAGCACAGAGGCATAGGGATAGTGGAGTTAAGTTGTTTGAGATGTCAAGAGTTGACATGTTTCACAGACAACGTGGAGGAGAGATAGTGAAGAAGAGTAATAACCGAGAAAATGAAAGGAGAAGAGACAGTATGTGTGGAGAGATGCTTACGAGCACTTTGGGAGAGGCAAAGCGACATGTATGGTCGAGTGCTGTTGGATGTAATACAGGGCCCGGAGAAACTTTTAGGGAACGAAGAAGAGTTGAAGAAGAAATGGAGTGGTATAGAGGTGAGAAGTGTGGGAAGAGGATGATGATGCAAGCATGGAGGAATAGAAGAAAGCCGAGGACTCGATGGAGGTCAAACAAGACGATGTCTTGGACAAATGAGGAGACGAAAGGGAGGATAGTTGGTGAAGACGAGGGAGTGAAGTATGATGGCAGGAGACGAAAGTATAATGGCAGTAGATGGAAGTGTGAAGACGACAGAGGAGGTACAGACAGTAGATGTCTGACTCTGGACGGGAAGAGAAGAAGACGAGGAAACGGAGGGTGGAGACAGTAAGTAGAGTGGACCAATGGATTGCAGGCGTCCAAGGAGGACAGCCTAGCCAAGAGGTGCCAGAGAGGTCAGATCATTTGTGAGAAGAACATGTTCCTGGAGAGTTGTGAGCCGGATGTTGCAAGGTGCAACGAACTAATTGTAGACTCCTAAGAGAGTATATGGGGTGAAGAACGAGACAGTGTGGTGGCGGATGTATTATCCCGAGCTTTGCCACTAGAATAACTCTCAAAAATAAGGGGAGGGGAGTGTTATGATCTCAGCCTGCAGGAGAAACGAGTCTCCCTTCTTGAGAGTTATTCAGCAAGCCTGACCTAACTAGAAGGTCTAGCAAATATTGAGGTGATAACCCATATGTAAAATGGCTGGTTGGATATGTATAACAGTTTGAGATTATGGGCAATGCAGAAGAAAATAGATAAATGACTGGCTAGGAGATGTGGACATTTTGCTGGAGGCGTGAGGCTCGCTTCCGGAGGACCTTGACCTCACTTGAGTGCCAGACATCGCAGGGGGAAGCCGCGCTCCGTTTGAGCTCCCGCCAGAAGGGAACCCCTAGTGATATATCTCGAAGAGAAGAGAAGTGTGCGGACGTACCAGCTGTGGAATCGAGCTGGGAACGTTGTGGTCTCAAGTCCTGGTCGACGAGCAGATATTAAATCGCCCAGAAGCATTATTGTGGGCTGTGTGGAGCGCCCTGACCAGACGCCGTCAGAGGGAAAGCGCCCTCGACCAATTAATCTGTGGTAAGCACGATAAACGCCAGTTCATAGTGATTGCTTATATTTGGTCGTGTGCCCAGCGACAGTAGCGATGTTTATTTATAAGTTAGACATGTTTTAATAAGGCAGAAAGCCTGAAATAGGAGAGTGAAGAGGGAGGAGCACGGAGCGACGTCCGCCCCCTCTGAGCGCTGGCGGACGACTGACGGAGCCTGGCTCTTGACGGAGGAAGACCCTCCCAGCGAGTGAGGACCGCCGCCAGGCGAGGTGGAGTATGGACCCGCCCAAAACGGGGGAGTCCACTCTCACTGTATGTAGAGGACAGATAGAGGTTTGAGGCAAGAATATTGTGTGGTTATTTTTGTTTATGTGTTAAAGGGGAACATTTTATTGGAACGTCGATGGGTTGCAGGTTTGTCTTTGGAGAAGAAGTTGCTGAGAACTTCGAAGCCAGCAGATGAAGTAGCTGATGAGACTCCAAGGTAGTGGAGCAGAGGACCTCGAGCTGTGAGGAGAAGCAGCAGTGAAGAGGAGTGTCACGTGCTTCTGTAGAGGTGGTGTAGCAGCCAAGAGAGCTGTGGAAGAACCTAACAGAAGGGTGAAGCACCGTAGTTGCTCAAGGAAACTTCATGATAGCAGCCTGGAGGAGCTGCAGAGGATCCTGGTAGTGAAGCCCGGAAGAACCTAAAGATATTAGGGTAGTGAACTTCCAGAGGTGGAAGGGGAAGTTCTGGTGGATTACTTATAGGGAGTTGATAGTGTTTGGTTGTCAGTAGCGTGCAAGACGCAGTGAGAGGTGAGTGACTGTTTGCATTCTTATGTCAAGGAGTGATTTATTCTGAAGCTTAGAGTTGCAGTCGTAGGCTTGATTACCTATAGATGTATGTGCTCGAGGACTGACAGTGATCGATTAATCATTGTTGTGTATCAGTGAACATTTATACTGATATATGTTATTGCATCCAAATGCTGATTTTCTATATATACATTATCTTGCTGATAGTGCAACAGTGTATGTAGGCTTGACCAACTTGAGGAGGTTAATAGTATCAGGTGGTGAACCAGGAGATAGGATACCCCTTGATAAGCTGATAATAGAGTTCTGATGGTATTGGAGTGCAACCTGATTGTGATATTATAGAGTATAGGATTCATTATTATTATATGTGTATGTATCGTGTATGTGCTTTGTCCAGTAAATGTGTCACAATTTGCTGGTGTTTGCCCTTGTCCTAGTGAGGCTTCCCAGGAAGTAGTGAAGAAGGAGAGAGAGAGAGAGAGAACCAAGAACCACTGCTGTGGACAGGGTAAGAGGTAATACTAATAAGTCATAGGGGATTGAGGAGATCATATCTCATAAGGAGAGAGTGGGGAGTCACAGCGGCTCGAGTGGGTGTGTGCACGTGACAACGAGGCTAAGTGTTGGAGCCGCATCCCCTAAACGTGTGACGTCGAGCCCCTCTCCAAGAGCCAGAAACGCCTAGTGTGATCTCCTAGTGAAGTAAAAGCACTCTGCCGAGTTGTGGGTTGGGTTGTCCGTAGAGAAGGATCAACGACAACAACCAACTCACAGTCTATAATACTTGTCTTCACCTGCCATGATGAGACGCCAACTATGGGCTGGAGAATTGATTAGTTCCAGGACACTGCCGATACGTGCCAAATTAATGTGGTACCGCTCTCGTAGTTGTAGGAGTGAATTAAAATGATACTATGCAAGTTCCTTGCAATAGCGATTCTCTCTTGCACTTTGGTAACACGTTGCTAATATAGTGTCGTCCACAGAAGTGGAGTCTCTTTCCTCCATCCTGGCTGGCTCAGATACATATGCGCAGAACACTCAAAGTGATCTCAAGCCCAAAGTATTTCATTTACTGGTAATTAATTGGGAAAGTAAGGAATCGTGACAAGTACTGATGTCACTAATAAATGTATTAAGGTCCAATATATTTTTGCATAATGCAAATCAGCTTATTAAGACTACATAAGGTATTATTACATGAATTGCTTTACTTTTCAATATTTTCCACTGTAGTTGTTAATACACCTAAATGAACTAATTCAGTAAGCAATAATATGCTATATAAATAATCAACTAAATAAACGATTATCCTTAGTGAAGGAAAGTAGTTAACTGGACTCGGTTTAGATTCAACTATATGTGGATAGAATTTCCTGTTTCAGCTTGTAGCTGCCTCCCGGCGTCATTGACTGTAGGAAGGAATTGGCAGATATTGCTTTGCAATAAAAAAACATTAATTGGATTAATTCTACAAATTAGTAGAGTTAGTAAATATTATGGGTTAACACAATAATGTTGCATTATAATACAAAATGATGTATTAGTGTTGGATAATTTCCAACATAACTCCGGAGGAAGAAATCTCGGGTCGCAGTTCACTGTTGAGTACTGACGTACCAATTCCGAAGTCATATTATGGATTAGTAAGTTAGTACTTTAGTGACGGATGTCCCGAATCTGTTCAGTACAGATGTGACTCTAAGTTATGATGGGAACATGAATTAAACATTGAAATATTAAATGATTAAGGTATCTGTAATCAAGAACTCTCTGAAGTCCACAGTAGACTCAACGACTAGTATCGCTGTGATGTGTAATGGTTGAATTAATTAGTTGCTGAATTATTCTGCAAACTCAGAAAATGTTATCAAGAACAAATAGTGTTATTGTATAAGTTGTATTCTTCATTGTTATACATTAATTAAGAAATATTAATCATTGGGTCATTCAAGATCAAGGAGACTTCGATACTACAGTAGGGTCACTGTGACTTGTAACTGTTGAGTTACTAGACAATAACACATCACTGAGCATTATGATCACCCCAAACTCAAATGTGAAATATCTGTCTGTACATTAGACAGAATTAAATTTTATTTAAATTTACTCTATGGAGTAGTAGCCATTCTGACTACTGGTATAACTAAGTTTTTAACTAGCTAAAGGTAATGTAATATTAGAGAACTGAATAGGTTATTCATTAAAATCAAGAAAGGCTCGGAGTCGACAGTGAGATTAGTAGCCTAGTCATACTGACTCATAAGCTAATTGCATTACAGCTCACAGGCTTATCACTGGAAACTCATTAATACATCCTCAACTTTAGATGAGAAATTTATTTTATTGAATCAGTCTCTATAAGTAGTCAACTTTATTTAATTGTGAGTACAGATGCAGCTGATACTCAGTTGACAAAATAAAAGTCACTAATACCTACCTAAATAGATGGTTTAATTTTTCTAACCTACCTAAGTAGAGGACTAAGTTAATTGTGACAACTTACTAATTCTTAGTAGCGTTACCCTAGCTAAATAATGTTGAGTAGTGGGTTCTACTCGGTTCATATCAGTGAGCAATAATAATTGCAAGGTTATCATGATGAGCAGTGGTATACTCGAATTGATATGGTGAGTAGCAATGTACTCGGATTAACATGGTGAGTAATAATATACTCGGATTAACATGGTGAGCTATAATGAGCTCGGGTCAACATGGTGAGCAGTAATGTACCCGTGTTAACATGGTGAGCTGTAATGAGCTCGAATTAGAGCAGGGAGCTTTTAAGCATTCAATTATCATGGCCAGCAGTATTGTGCTCGAATTCGCATGAGGAGCAATTAAGCGTTCAATTATTACGCTAATTCACGGGTGAGCGGTAATAAACATCTCAGCAAATACAAACAAATTGTACTACACTCAATCTGGGTTTATTACTCAGCTGGGTTTCTCATTTAGCTTGTTGCTGGAGAATTAATTTACTGCTGATTAATTTCTATTATTGTTGGCTGGCATAGGCTTCTTCAGATTTAAAAGTTTACCTGTCAGTAAGTAGCCCAATCGTTTAACATATCCAGTGATAAACTGGTAATAGTAGTCTGCTCCCACTAGTAGATTCACATTGTTAAGGTGGTCAGACATTAACTCGTTGTCAGCCAATTTAATTTCATGTTTCTGCAGGAATTTGGCTGTATACCTCTGACCCTTAACTCTTTAACTGTGCAACGCGCCTGCAGGCCCACGTCTGGGGTGCGCTACCCGCCTCCGGGTATTTGTATTTTTCACGTTCCATTCAAAACTCCCGCAGTTACTTGGGGTTCACATCAGCTTCCTCAGGGCTCTTGTAAACAGACGCCATCTTTTAAAAAAATCGTGGTCCACATTCCCGGATGTGAGAGCCTCAGTAGTGAGTGAGCAACCAAGGCTGGTGCACGCAGCATGAGCGCACAGCACTGCTGTTCAGCGTGTGACCACAGCATCGCTTAATAATGTCAAAATATATACTTAACCTGTATTATTTAGCAATGATAGTATTAAAGAAGAGCCTGAGTGTGATAATGACTGGGTACAATGTTCAAATAACAGTGATTCAATGCTGTTCACGATGTTCACAGCGGTCACCACAGCATTATTTCGTTCATCTAGGAATCTTCAAACTACTTCTTAGGTTCCTTTTCAAATTAAAATTGTGGTCAATTATTCACTTACAGTAATTAGTGACCAGAATTGTGGTTATAATTTGCGTTGTGCGTAGTATTGTGGAAGAAGGAATTTAGGTGAGGGAGGGAGGAAGGGAGAGAATTGAGGTAGCCCTCACTATGTGTGGCAGCCACTCTTGTTTTGCTCACCACACTAGCTTCGAAGTTCACAATGGGAACACATATGTACATGGGTATATACAGTGTGTGTGTATATATAGTGTAATAACAGCAACAGGAGTATGTTGAGAGGAGCTATTTTGGTGAGGGAGGTGACGTCGTAATCTTTAGCGTCGTCTGCTGTGTGATTTCTCATGCAGTGTATGGTGGCCACTGCTCACACAATACTGGCTTACTTGCATAGTTCTGGTAAATAAAACATGTAGACAGGTATATATAACATGTGTAAATATTGTAATAAAAACAATAACAGTAAGGTGGGAGGAACAACTTTTTTTTTTTTTTAGATATATACAAGAGTTGTTACATTCTTGTACAGCCACTAGTACGCGCAGTGTTTTGGGCAGGTCCCTGGAATACGATCCCCGCCGTGAAGAATCATTTTTACTACCAAGTACACATTTTACTGTTGAGTTAAACAGAGGCTACAGTTAAGGCTTTGCGCCCAGTAAATCTTCCCCGGCCAGGATACGAACCCATGACAAAGCGCTCGCGGAACGCCAGGCGAGTGTCTTACCACTACACCACGGAGACTGGTAAAGGATGTTGGCGAGTAAGATCTACTCACCTAATTGTGCTTACGGGGGTTGAGCTTTGGCTCTTTGGTCTTGCCTCTCAACAGTCAATCAACTGGTGTACCGATTCCTGACCCTACTGGGCTTTATCATATCTACATTTGAAACTGTGTATGGAGTCAGCCTCCACCACATCACTGCCTAAAGCATTCCATTTATTAACTACTCTGACACTGAAAAAAATTCTTTCTAACGTCTCTGTGGCTCATATGGGTACTAAGTTTCCACCTGTGTCCCCTTGTTCGTGTTCCACCGGTGCTGAAGAGTTTGTCTTTGTCCACCCTGTCAATTCCCCTGAGAATTTTGTAGGTGGTTACCATGTCTCCCCTTACTCTTCTGTGTTCCAGGGATGTAAGGTTCAGCTCCTTTAGCCTTTCCTCGTAGCTCATTCCTCTCAGTTCCGGGACGAGCCTGGTGGCATACCGCTGAATCTTCTCTAGCTTTGTCTTGTGTTTAACTAGGTATGGACTCCAGGCTGGAGCTGCATACTCCAGGATAGGTCTTACATAAGTGGTATACAGGGTTCTGAAAGATTCCTTAAACAAGTTTCTGAAGGCAGTTCTTATGTTGGCCAGTCTAGCATATGCCGCTGATGATATTCTTTTGATGTGGGCCACTGGGGACAGGTTCGGTATGATATCAACCCATAAATCTTTCTCTCTATTTGACTCTTGCAGGATTTCACCTCCCAGATGATACCTTGTGTTCAGCCTCCTGCTCCCTTCGCTCAATTTCATCACCTTACACTTTCCTGAGTTGAACTTTAGCAGCCATTTTCTAGACCATTCCTCCAGTTTATCCAGGTCATCCTGTAGTCTCTGTCTATCTTCATCCGTCTTGATTCTTCTCATAATTTTTGCATCATCAGCAAACATTGAGAGGAATGAGTCTATACCCCCCGGAGAGGGTATAGACTCACCGGCTCTATAGACTCTATAGACTATCTCCATATAGATAGACTATATAGAGAGTGAGGGAGAGAGATTGGCTGGGTGTGGCTGCTCACACTCACGGTGTTCTGAATGTGTTGATGGTGAATGTGTATAGTGTGTGACAGTGTATAGTGTGTACATATGTTGTAAATATACATAAAAAGAACATGAAACATTGGTATGAATAACTGTATGATGGGAGGAGCAATGTTGGCGTATACAATGTTGGAGGAGTGAGGGAGGGCTGGCTGGGTGTGACAGCTCATACTCACGGTGTTCTGAATGTGTTGATTGTGAATGTATATAGTGTGTGACAGTGTATAGTGTGTAAACAGATTGTATATATACATAAATTAGCATGATACATGGTAAATATGTGCAACATATGTGTACACAAGTGTCATGCATGTAACACAGTGTCTTCAGACAATACGGATGTTTTACTGCCATAATATAGTGTACGTGTTCATTATACATAGGATTAGCACGTAAAAACAAATAAAATGTATTTGGAACTGTGCGCAAAAAATGAACATAAATATATTCGCGGCAACTCGCTCGCCCCGCCCCGGGCGCCCTACTGGCCCCAGGAGCGTACGTCACGATCGAACGGGGAATGATGACGTCACGAGCCAACTTACGGACCCCATAGCAGCCAAAGTAAGTACAATTTCGATTTTGTTTACATACCCATACTGAGGAAAGTGTTTTTGACACTTAAAAAAAAAACACATTTTTTCCAGAGAATTTATTTCCTGCACACTGGGAAGGGGGTGGGGGGTGTCATATATGGAGGCGGCGCAGTTAAGTGGTTAATATTTAGTTGAAATGGTATTTGATCTACAAAAAGGGAGTTGCGTGGTGACCGCCGGCCAGGTCGGACGTTCCTGAGGTCTCTCCGCACTGGCGAGTGTTTACGTTGGGTGATCGCTTGTTTGCCCTGCTGGTGGTGGTTTGCCACTGACGGGGGTGACGTTTGTTTCGCCATGGGGACGTTTCGCCCTCCAATGAAGAGGACGCTGTCAGCTGGTTTGGCGTTTACGGTGCTGGTGGACCATCCATTGGTTGGTGTCGCCCTGGTGGACGTGCTACATGTGCAGCTGTCTGACCTGGTGGGCATCCAGCTGCTTCAGGGCCACCGTGCTGTGGTAAAGTTCCGCCTCCAGGCTGCCTTTCAGGCGTTTCTCGAGCGGTGTGAGGGGCGTGTTTACCCTCTCCCTGATACTGCTGGCTCCGTTAAGGTAGTGAATCTTAATGTCACCTTGACGTCTGTGACGGTGCATGGTGCCCCCTTCGAATTTCAGGACGACTTTTTAACCTCCTGTTTCGAACGGTTTGGGACAGTGTTAAGTGTTCGTTGGAACAAGGTCGTTGCCGGGCACTGTGTTGGTATGCTTGACGGCTCCCGCACCCTGACGATGTCGCTGAAGGGAAGTGTACCGTCGTCGATGTCCGTGTTGGGATACACGCTCCGCTGCCAGTACCGGGGTCAACCGCGCACCTGTTATCAGTGTGGTCACGAGGGTCATCTGGCTGCTGCGTGCGACGTGGGAGCAACTGGTCGTGTGCATGTTCTTCCTGCGGAGGATTTTCCGCCCCTGTTGCGTTCGGACGGTGTGGGTGCTGTGCCTGAGGCGCTTGACTGCCTGTCTGCTGCTCCGCCTGTTGCGGCGAGCTCTACGGCCTGTGCGACACGTCTAGTGACAGCTGTGGCCCCTGGGGTTGTTCAGCCGGTGTGTGAGGGTGTCGGGCTGTCGCCTGAGCTGTGTGTAGTGAAAGGTGTCCCGGTGGAGGTTCATGTTCCGCCCCCGCCTGTGGATGTGATACCGGCTCCCGGGGCCGTGGGTTCTGCTGTTTTGGAGGGGGTGCTTCGTGGTGAGGTGCCCGCCGTGCCTGAGTGTGTTGACTCCTGTAGTTCTGCTCTTCCCATCCCTTTGCAGAAGCGTGCACGTCGGTGTTCTGAGGCTGTTTCCGTGGATGATGTAGACAGTGTGGGTGATGTGGCCTCTGTGGACTCTTCGGACGGTGCGGGTGTGGCGTGTGTGGATATGACGACGGTGGCCGTGCCTGTGGCGGGGCCTGCTGGGCGTGGTGTGGTGCGGCCTGTCTCGAAGCGTTCGCGGCGGGCTCGGAGTGTCTCCCCCCTTCGTGGTGTGCCTTGGGAGGAGGTGGGGGAGTATGGTGCTCAGCTGGCGTCCCCCGCCGAGGATGATGGTGCTGTGAGGGGCTCCGACGTTGCTACCTGTACCCCCCCTCCTGCGTCTCCTGCTGTTGGATCCCCGCAGTGGGGGGTTGTCCCTGATGGTCGGGACCTCGTCGTGATGTTGCGGAAAGATGTGCGCCAGGGAGCCTCGGCTCCTGTGCCCTGTGGTGGGGTCGCTGCCGCGCCTGCAGTTCCCCCTCCTTCCTTGCCCCGGTCTGGGGGTTGCCTCGTCCCGTCTGCTGGGGTCGTGCCCTGTGAGGGTCCGGAGTTGGGCCCTTATCGGGATGCCCGGGTGCTTCCGATCCCGTGGTGTTCGTCCACTATCTGGGTGTCGTCAAAGAAGGAGTTTGTTTATAGGGAGCCGGATAGGATGTCTCAGCCGAAGCTACTGCCTGATGGCCGGCTGCCCGCCGACCTGTGGGTGGTTTGGGAAGCGTACCGCTTGCGCTTTCCGTTCCGTAAGTTTCCGGAGAAGTATTAGTTCCTGTCTTGCGCGCACCGCTACGCCGTGCCTGGATCAGCTGCCTCAGTGACCATGACGCCCCGCCCCCCGGTGCGGGGAGTCTCCCTCTAACGTTCGCCTCTGTTTTCGTCGCCACTCCTCTCTCTACGGCCCATCACATCTACCGCTTTTGACTTTCTTCTCCTCCTCACCATCAACGCGTCTCCTTACATGTCCTGGTGCAGTCATCAGGAGGGTTACCCCCTTCATGCAAACTGCGCCTATTCTCAAGAAGAAGATCTACAACAATGGCTTGGATAGCCCTGGCATAACCACTTAGACGTACGAGCGGTTGAACTAGTGAATAATATTAGGGTCTTCGATTTAGCATGAACCATGACAGGTTTAATTTTACCTGTGTGATTGGTTGTAAATTATGTGCCTCTGCCACTTTCTGAGTAATGAAAGTTTTCTGGGACCCTTGAGCAAATCGTCCACGAGTGGTGATCTTGGTTCGTTTATTCTTTACTTTTAGTTGGCAGTAGGCAAAGTTGTATCCACTTGAGATGCTGGTGAAATTATGCTGTAAACATCTCGCACCCTGCAGCACTGTACTTGTGTAGATTCTCTACTTCCTATTCTAGGATTGAAAAAAATTGTTTTAACAAATTTGCAAAGTGCAGCATGATGTTTGCTCTTTCTGCACCTATTGCAGGTGTTCAGTGGGGTGTCACAGCTGTTTGTAATATGTGGTTTGAGACACCTAGTACATCTGTGTAACTGAGTCGTCTGACTCATGTGTCTCTTAACGAAATGATTTCTACTAAAGAAACTACTAAATTATTTAGTTTGCATTTGTGCAAAATTCAGCACAATCACAGCCTAAATTCCTACCTAATAAAGGTTGGCATAAATTAATTAATGGTGCAATAATGTGAATATATAGGTGCGCTGTGTTTTTGTGTTTTTTAGATTTTTATAATAGATATATTATAAAAATAGTGTCCTTATTAACGAGAAATGGGGAGAATTTCCATGGCGTTCGTATATAACAGATAAAACTGTTATTTAGTAATATTTTTAATTAATAAATCTCGGTTATTGGATCATTAGTGATTATATTATCAATAATTAATTATTATACAGAATACTGATAAAACCAGAAAACATTATTCAATTCTCTAACATATTGGTAATAAATATGTCTTGGTAGACAATATCTGACGCAATCCTGCCTCTCGACGTGGTGAGCATTTCAACAAATGATGCACAGATAGAAATATTAATTTATATTAGTACTACAGTTAGTAGGGTAAATTGGTACTGTAATTAATATACAACAGTAGTGTATTGTGATACAATAGAGATGTATCAGTGTTGGAAATTTCCAAAAAGTCACTGGTGGGTAGTCACTAGTGGGTAGACACTGATGGGTAGTCACTGGTGGATAATCACTGATGGGTAGTCACTGATTAAAAGTCAATGATAGGTTGTCACTGATGGGTTGTCACTGATGGGTTGTCACTGATGGGATGTCACTGATGGGTTGTCACTGATGGGTTGTCACTGATGGGTAGTCACTGATGGGTAGTCACTGATAGGTTGTCACTGATGGGTTGTCACTGATGGGTTGTCACTGATGGGTTGTCACTGATGGGTCGTCACTGATAGGTTGTCACTAATAGGTCGTCACTGATGGGTCGTCACTGATGGGTAATCACAGGTGGGTAGGTACTGATGGGTAGTCATTGGTGGGTAGTTACTGATTGGTAATCACTGATAGATAGTGACTGATAGGTAGTCATTGATGGGTAGTCACTTCCCACCAAACACACACCGAAACTACGACGTTGGTGCAACGTTCGAGCAAGTTTTAACACCTCCTAACCAGTTATAACAACCAATATAGCAAGTTGTAACAACGTTCTAATACGTCATAAACACGTTAAGCCAAGATGTAGCAACTTTATTTCAAGTTGTTACAAGCGGAAAATAGAGACAGTTTCGGTTTGTGTTTCCAGGGTTATTGGTAGTCACTGATGGTTAGTCAGTGATGGGTAGCCACTGGTGAGTAGTCGCTGATGGGTAGTCATTGATGGGTAGTCACTGATGCATAGTCACTGATGGGTAATCACTCATGGGTCGCCACTTACTGTTAGTCACTGATGGGTAGTCATTGATGGGTAGTCACTGGTGAGTAGTCACTGATAGGTATTCACTGATAGGTAGTCAGTGATAGGTATTCACTGGTGAGTAGTCACTGATGGGTAGTTACTGATGGGGTAGTCATTGGAAGGTAGTCACTGGTGGGTAGTTACTGATTGGTAATCACTGATAGATAGTGACTGATGGGTAGTCATTGATGGGTAGTCACTTATAGGTAGTCACTGATGGTTAGTCAGTGATGGGTAATCACTCATGGGTAGTCACTTATTGTTAGTCACTGATGGGTAGTCACTGATGGGTAGTCACTGATGGATAGTCATTGATGGGTAATCACTCATGGGTAGTCACTTATTGTTAGTCACTGATGGGTAGTCACTGATGGGTAGTCACTGGTGAGTAGTCACTGATGGGTAGTCACTGATGGGGTAATCAATGGTGGGTTTTCACTGGTGGCTAGTCACTGTTGGGTAGTCACTGTTGGGTAGTCACTGAGGGTAGTCACTGATAATTAGTCACTGGTGGGTAGTCACTTTTAGGTAGTCACTGATAGTAGTTACTGGTAGTTAGTACTGATAGGTAGTCACTGGTGGGTAGTCACTGATGGGTAGTCACTGGTGGGTAGTCACTGGTGGGTAGTCACTGGTGGGCAGTTACTGGTGGGTAGTCACTGAGGGTATTCACTGGTGGGTAGTCACTGGTGGGTAGTCACTGATGGGTAGTCACTGTTGGGTAGTCACTGGTGAGGAGTCACTGATGGGTAGTGACTGGTGGCAAGTCACTGATGGGTAGTCACTGGTGGGTAGTCACTGGTGAGGAGTCACTGATGGGTAGTCACTGGTGGCAAGTCACTGATGGGTAGTCACTGGTGGGTAGTCACTGGTGGGTAGTCACTGGTGAGGAGTCACTGATGGGTAGTCACTGGTGGCAAGTCACTGATGGGTAGTGTGACGGTTACGCGTTGGTGTTCGGCTGTTTCAAAAGCTAGGGATATGGCCTCGTCACATAAAGAAAAAAAAAGAAAAAAGCTGGAACTTTCGTCTGTGGTACGGTAATGGGATGACACACAAAACACAAGTAAATTTAACAATGAAATTTTAATTACGTTAGAAAAGCAAAACATGAATTAAATTGGACATAAAAATTGTAACAGTCAAATCAATCAAACAAAATAATAAGAATAATCACTGGCAAATGAAAAGTTACATTAATACAAGTGAATAATAGCAAAGTAAATTATATTAGTGCAGGAATATTGGCTTCAAGCTGCCACCTCCCTTAGTACACGTAAGCCAAGGCTTAGTCTACCAATGAGACGTGTTAACTTGTGTGGAGCACGATATATTCTGCCTTCCCTAGGTCGCGGTAGCTCAGACATCAGCTCGTGTGGCGGGTGGTGGGAGCAGGTGTGACGGGCACCAGCCAATCAGCGATAGGCAGGCGATGGACAAGCAGTTTGCCGGTTTAACGGTGGCGGAGGTGAGCAGGTGTGCTGGTGTGGGATACGTTTTGCTCTGGGGCAAAACTTGTTGTTGTACTTGTTGGATATATCTTCTATAGTAGTTGTTACAGAGACGTACTTAGGAGGGAAGAGCAGGCTCAATCTCTCTTGAAGGAGATTATCGTCACAACTCTCCCGCGAAGCCTGCGGTTCTGGAAGAAGTACGTCGTTATGTGGTGGAGTAATAGGTGGAGTCGCTTCTACTTCATAAACTCTGGAGAGGGCATCGGCTATGATGTTGTCAGAACCTTGGTATAGCGGGTCTCCAGGTTGAATTTCTGCAGTTATTAAGCCCATCATAGAAGACGTTGAGTTTAGAAGTGGGCATGCTGCAGGAGGTGTAGGGTGGTGTGGTCCGTGTTGATGGTAGACCGAGCACTTTTCAGGTGTGGAGTAAAGTGCTGGAGCTTCAGGATGATGAAGAGTAGCTCCTTGCCAATTGTTCCGTAGTTCTTTGTAGCAGTAGTCGCTGACAGGTGTATTCTCCTCGCCTCGTTGCTGCATCACGACACTACCAACGTTGGTACCACTGGCGTCGTCATGGAGGATGAAGGTGAAGCTATTATCTGACGAGGTGAGAGTGGAATTAGAATATGGCAAAGGAGCACTATTATGGTCCTGAAAATGGTTGGGAATATCAGTATGGATTTTTGAATTAGAAAGCGCCGACTCCCTGTCAGTGCTTTCGGGAGGAGAAGTAGGGAAGGTCTCACTGTGGATGTATGGTTCTGTAAAAGCAGAGTAGTTTATCATGACAGTGGGAGGAGTACCATTATATAGCTTCAGGAGGTTGATGTGGCACAGCTGGGTCTTCCGCCGCCTATCTGGAGTCTCTAGAACGTAGTTATGGTTGTTTCTGCACTCCTTGATGCGGTAGGGTTCTGAAAACCTGTTTTGTAAAGGAGAACCTGGGATAGGGAAGTACGCTAGCACGAAGTCTCCCGGCTTAAATTTTCTTACTTTGCTGGTCTGGTCGTAATGAGTCTTCATCCTCTCCTGCGCTTTCAATAGATTATCATGGGCAAAACTGTGGACTCTCTCTAGAATGTGTTGAAGGTTTTCAAGAAACTGGGGCATATTCTGATGCTCACTGAAGGTGGCATCTCGTAGAGAGTCTTTGAAAGCCTTGAGGGGAGTACGGCACTTTCGGCCGTAGAGCATCTCATAAGGAGATACTCCAAGGGACTCATTGGGAAGACTTCTATAAATGTGCATAATCAGATCAATTTGCTTATCCCAATCCTTAGAGGTTTCACTACAAAACTTTTTCAGGAGTGCTTTGATAGTCTGATGACTATGCTCAAGAGAACCCTGTGAAGCAGGATGATAGGGGCTGGACAATACCTGTTTGATGTTGAACTCCTCCAGTGTCCTTTTGAAGAGATCACTGGTGAAGTTGGTACCACAGTCGCTCTGAATCTACCTGGGAAATCCATACTGGGTGAAGATCTTCAATAAGTGCTTCACAACCGTAGCAGCCGTAATGTTCTTCACTGGAACTGCTATGGGAAATCTGGTGGTAGGACACAGGATGGTTAAGATATAGGCGTTACCTGAACTGGTCCGAGGTAAAGGACCAACACAGTCTATAATAAGTCTGTGGAAAGGTTCTGCAGGCACCTGTATGGGAATCAGTGGCGCTCTGGGAATAGAGATGTTCGGTTTACCTGCCATCTGACATGTATGACACTGTTTTACGTAGTGTTTGACGCTATTTACCATACCTGCCCAGTAGTAGTCTTGACGAATTCCATGGTAAGTCTTGTTGAATCCGTAGTGGGAGAGTGCTCCGTGGGCCAGGTGTAGAATAGTGGGCCAAAGGCTGGCAGGAATCACAAGTTGTTCGATGTTAGCCCAATCGTCCTCCTCCTTCAGTTTACTGGGTCTATATCTGCGGTAGAGCAAGTCGTTCTCTAGGAAGAACCCAGGAATACTGTCGGGTTGAGTCTCAGCCTGGAAAAATAATGGTGTTAAGGTAAGATCTTCCCTCTGTAACTTACGGAACTCCAACTTGGTCAGATTCGGGGGTAGTTTCTGAGGGTCTTGAGGGACAGCGGTAGCAGTAGAGTCAGCTGGCTGTGGTCGTGCGGCTTGTGCACGGGTGGTCACTAGAACTGGAGGAGAAACTTCATCATTCTTTTGAACCTTTGCTGGAACATACTTGAATATAGGGTTATCGGGCACAGAGGTACACACCTGGGGTTTGTCCATGACGATCAGGTTGGTCGGTTGCAGGTCTTCTGCCAAGTCGTTGCCTAGGAGAAGTTGCACTCCAGGCATGGGAAAAGGCTTTTCCCTGACGGCGACTTGGACTTCTCCGTTCACGAAGGGACAATCCAGGTGGACTCTGGCGAGAGGATAAGGAGTGGTAGCAGTGAGGTCAGTGATGAAGACAGTTTCTCCGGTGTAGGCGATGTTGGGCACAGCCGACTTCAAGATGATCGATTGAAGAGCTGCTGTGTCCCTCAAGATCTTCAATTTGAAACGTCCCCTCCGGATTTGAACCGTTGGCAGAGACAGTTCCAGTATACAGGTGGTTACTGAAAAGAGAAAGATCATTAACATGAACACCAACATTCATCACAGGCTTACCGGACTTAGGAGGAGTTGGTTTGGGTTTTTGCGTGTCGGTGGTTCCTTTGTATTGAGACTTACCACACTTATCTATGGTATGTCCATAGAGTCTACAATACTTGCAGTACAATTGCGAGCCAGCTTGATCGGTACTCACTTTCTCGTAACTGTACCGCGACTTCTTACTGGAGGATGGTTCTGGTGTCAGCCGGTGGATGAGGCTGTAAGTGTCAGCCGACTTAGCACACTTCAGGTAGCCGGTTTCTTCTTTATCTGCTAAATATAGACGGACAGGAGGCGGCACACGCCTCAAGAATTCTTCAACTAGCATCAGGTTGACGAGTTCTGTAAAAGTAGAGACATGTGCTGCTTCCAGCCATTTCATAAAATATCTCCGTTTTGTGTTAGCAAACTCTAGAAAGGTAGTGGTACTTGCCTTCAGGTGGTCACGGAATTTCCTTCGATAACTTTCGGTGGAGAGAAGGTAGGCGTCCAACACTGCTTGTTTCAGAGTCTGGTAGTCATTCTCAGACGCCAAAGTACTGAGTGTGACTGCAGCTCTACCTGTAAGATGTACTCTGAGAAGTGTGGCCCATTGGTCGGCAGGCCAACTGAGTTGATTAGCAAGGGTTTCAAAGGTGGTAAAAAACACGTCAACTTCTGCTTCTACAAATGATAGCATTAACTTACTTGCATGTGATATATTAAAACTGACGGGAAGATTGGCAGTAGCTTGCTGGCGTTGAGCGAGGTGGGAAGTTTCCAACGCGAATTCTCGTTGACGACACTCTATAGCCAGAGTTGCTTGTTGCTTGTCATGTTCGTGTTGCATCTCCAACTCGCGTCGTTTTGTTTCAAGCTGTACTCGTTCCCGCTCACGGAGTATTGCAACCTCACGTTCCTTGAGGGCGATTTCACGTTCTTGTTCTTCCCTCCGTATGGCAGCTGCTTCCCTTTGCTGCTCACGTTCAATCTTGGCCAGCTCTAGTTTGAGTTTCATCGTTGCCAAATCAGTTTTATCTGCAATATAGTAAGTTTCATGAGTTTCAGAGTCTATCTTACCTTGTTCTAAGAAGTGATCCAGCAACAGGTTGTGTATGTCATTTTTGTTGGCTTGGTAGGGAACTTCTAGTTGATACTCATGTGCAAGAGTTTGTAATTCAGTCCTCTTGTCACGACTTAAAGTCCCTATTTCACCTGCTGGATCTGCACGGAAAGCTTGGAGACGAAACATTGTGAAATTAGCAAATAAATGCACAACAAATATACTGTTGTGATATAGTGAATGTCAGAAACAGGACAACGTGGCAACTGGTACCTATCCTGTGGAATCTTTAACAATTAAAGTTAAGTACAAGATGTTAAATGATTAATTTAAATCAAGGTCGCAGGAAATCTTGTACCCGGTACTCATGTAAGAGGATAAGGGCAAGAAAATCCTACTAAACAAGTGAAACTGAATTTCTAAAACAAATGAAACAGTTAATTGCCTCAAAAGTAAAATTGGTAGTCCAAGGATGTAGGCATACCTTGCCGAGTCTCAATAGGACATAAGCAAGTTTTTCCCACTGAAATTAATATACTTACAGAATTAGCGAACTTTTGTGCTCTGAAAAAGAAAGCTAATTCCCTACCAACGTAGGTATCATCATCTCTGACTGACGTGTAGGGGTGCGAGGTGTCAACTGGTGACGAGAACTGCTGCTGAGGTCCCAATTCAGCAACTAAAGTTCCTGCTAGAGGAACTATGGCCTCTCTTTATCCTCCTACAGTCAGATTGCAGAAGATTAGGTGTACTTGACCCAGGGGCAGACCACAGTACCAGGGTACCAATATGATGATCTGTCGAAAATATGAGAAATATCCAAGGGACAAAAGATGGTAAACACGAGTAATAACACGGAGGGAGAGATGACCAATTAAGAGTATGACTGAGGCCTACTGTCACCACGTAATCCACGTTGTCTCACCTTCACCATATGCTACTCTCGGAATGCACAATACACACAGCACCATATAAAAATGAAATTGAATATGAAAAATAGTAAAAGCTACGTTACCAAAGCCAAATACGCTTACCATAAATTACTACTTGGCACCAGTACCTGAGTGAAGCTCCTAGGGCAGGCCCCCACTTTTATGTGACGGTAACGCGTTGGTGTTCGGCTGTTTCAAAAGCTAGGGGTATGGCCTCGTCACATAAAGAAAAAAAAAGAAAATATCTGGAACTTTCGTCTGTGGTACGGTAATGGGAAGACACACAAAACACAAGTAAATTTAACAATGAAATTTTAATTACGTTAGAAAAGCAAAACATGAATAAAATTGGACATAAAAATTGTAACAGATAAATCAATCAAACAAAATAATAAGAATAATCACTGGCAAATGAAAAGTTACGTTAATACAAGTGAATAATAGCAAAGTAAATTATATTAGTGCAGGAATATTGGCTTCAAGCTGCCACCTCCCTTAGTACACGTAAGCCAAGGCTTAGTCTACCAATGAGACGTGTTAACTTGTGTGGAGCACGATATATTCTGCCTTCCCTAGGTCGCGGTAGCTCAGACATCAGCTCGTGTGGCGGGTGGTGGGAGCAGGTGCGACAGGCACCAGCCAATCAGCGATAGGCAGGTGATGGACAAGCAGTTTGCCGGTTTATCGGTGGTGGAGGTGAGCAGGTGTGCCGGTGTGGGATACGTTTTGCTCTGGGGCAAAACTTGTTGTTGTACTTGTTGGATATATCTTCTATAGTAGTTGTTACAGGGACGTACTTAGGAGGGAAGAGCAGGCTCAATCTCTCTTGGAGGAGATTGTCGTCACAGTAGTCACTGATGGGTAGTCACTGATGGGTAGTCACTGGTGGATAGTCACTACCCTGGAAACACAAACCGTAACTGTCTCTATTTTCTCCTTGTTACAACTTGTAATAAAGTTGTTACATCTTGGCTTAACGTGTTTATGACGTATTAGAACGTTGTTACAACTTGCTATATTGCTTGTTATAACTGGTTAAAAGGTGTTAAAACTTGTTCGAACGTTGTAGCAACGTTGTAGTTTCGGTGTGTGTTTGGCGGGTAGTGGGGAGTCACTGGTTGGGAGTCACTGATGGGTAGTCACTTGGTGGTTAGTCACTGATGGGTAGTGAATGATGGGTAGTCACTGGTGGGTAGTCACTGATGGGTTGTCACTGATGGGTAGTCACTGGTGGGTAGTCACTGATGGGTAGTCACTGATGGGTAGTCACTAGTGGGTAGTCACTGATGGGTAGTTACTGGTGGGTAGTGAATGATGGGTAGTTACTGGTGGGTAGTGAATGATAGGTAGTCACTGATGGGTAGTCACTGTTGGGCAGTCACTTGTGGGTAGTCACTGGTGGGTAGTCACTGATGGGTAGTCACTGATGGGTAGTGAATGATGGATAGTCACTGATGGGTAGTCACTGATGGGTAGTGAATGATGGCTAGTCACTGATGGGTAGTGAATGATGGGTAGTCACTGATAAGTAGTCACTGATGGGTAGTCACTGATGGGTAGTCACTGGTGGGTAGTCAGTGGTGGCTAGTCACTGATGGGTTGTGAATGATGGCTAGACACTGATGGGTAGTCACTGATGGGTAGTCACTGGTGGGTAGTCACTGATGGTTTGTCACTGAGGGTAGTCACTGGTGGGGAGTCACTGGTGGGCAGTCAATGATGGGTAGTCACTGGTGGGTAGTCACTAATGGGTAGTCACTGGTGGCTAGTCACTGATGGGTTGTCACTGGTGGGTAGTCACTGATAGGTAGTCACTGATAGGTAGTCACTGGTTGGTAGTCACTGGTGGGTAGTCACTGATGGGTAGTCACTGGTGGGTAGTCACTAATGGGTAGTCACTGTTGGGTAGTCACTGATGGGTAGTCACTGATGGGTACTCACTGTTGGGTAGTCACTGATGGGTAGTTTCTGGTGGCTAGTCACTGATGGGTAGTCACTGATGAGTAGTCACTGGTGGGTAGTCACTGATGGGTTGTCACTGGTGGGTAGTCACTGAGGGTAGTCACTGATAGGATGTCACTGGTGGGTAGTCACTGATAGGTAGTCACCGATGAGTAGTCACTGGTGGGTAGTCTCTGGTGGGTAGTCAATGATGGGTAGTCACTGGTGGGTAGTCACTGAGGGTAGTCACTGGTGGGTAGTCACTGGTGGGTAGTCATAGGTGTGTAGTCACTGGTGGGTAGTCACTGGTGGGTAGTCACTGATGGGTAGTCATAGGTGGGTAGTCACTGATGGGTAGTCTCTGATGGGTAGTCACTGATGGGTACTCACTGTTGGGTAGTCACTGGTAGGTAGTCACTGGTGGGGAGTCACTGGTGGGCAGTCAATGATGGGTAGTCACTGGTGGGTAGTCACTAATGGGTAGTCACTGGTGGCTAGTCACTGATGGGTTGTCACTGGTGGGTAGTCACTGATAGGTAGTCACTGATAGGTAGTCACTGGTTGGTAGTCACTGGTGGGTAGTCACTGATGGGTAGTCACTGGTGGGTAGTCACTAATGGGTAGTCACTGTTGGGTAGTCACTGATGGGTAGTCACTGATGGGTACTCACTGTTGGGTAGTCACTGATGGGTAGTTTCTGGTGGCTAGTCACTGATGGGTAGTCACTGATGAGTAGTCACTGGTGGGTAGTCACTGATGGGTTGTCACTGGTGGGTAGTCACTGAGGGTAGTCACTGATAGGATGTCACTGGTGGGTAGTCACTGATAGGTAGTCACCGATGAGTAGTCACTGGTGGGTAGTCTCTGGTGGGTAGTCAATGATGGGTAGTCACTGGTGGGTAGTCACTGAGGGTAGTCACTGGTGGGTAGTCACTGGTGGGTAGTCATAGGTGTGTAGTCACTGGTGGGTAGTCACTGGTGGGTAGTCACTGATGGGTAGTCATAGGTGGTAGTCACTGATGGGTAGTCTCTGATGGGTAGTCACTGATGGGTACTCACTGTTGGGTAGTCACTGGTAGGTAGTCACTGATGGGTAGTTACTGGTGGCTAGTCACTGGTGGGTAGTCACTGATGGGTAGTCACTGGTGGGTAATCACTGGTGGGTAGTCACTGATGGGTAGTCATTGGTGGGTAGTCACTGGTGGATAGTCACTGGTGGGTAATCACTGGTGGGTAGTCACTGATGGGTAGTCATTGGTGGGTAGGTACTGGTGGGTAGTCACGGATGGGTAGTCATTGGTGGGTAGTCACTGGTGGGTAGTCACGGATGGGTAGTCTCTGGTGGGTAGTCACTGGTGGGTAGTCACTGGTGGGTAGTCACTGATGGATAGTCACTGGTGGGTAGTCACTGGTGGGTAGTCACTGGTGGGTAGTCACGGATGGGTAGTCACTGGTGGGTAGTCACTGATGGGTAGTCACTGGTGGGTAGTCACGGATGGGTAGTCACTGGTGGGTAGTCACTGGTGGGTAGTCACTGGTGGGTAGTCACGGATGGGTAGTCACTGGTGGGTAGTCACTGGTGGGTAGTCACTGGTGGGTAGTCACGGATGGGTAGTCACTGGTGGGTAGTCACTGGTGGGTAGTCACTGGTGGGTAGTCACTGGTGGGTAGTCACTGGTGGGTAGTCACTGGTGGGTAGTCACTGGTGGGTAGTCACTGATGGGTAGTCACTGGTGAGTAGTCGCTGATGGGTAGTCACTGGTGGGTAGTCACTGGTGGGTAGTCAGTGGTGGGTAGTCAGTGGTGGGTAGTCACGGGTGAGTAGTCACTGGTGGGTAGTCACTGGTGGGTAGTCACTGGTGGGTAGTCACTGATGGGTAGTCACTGGTGAGTAGTCGCTGATGGGTAGTCACTGGTGGGATTAGTCACTGATGGGTAGTCTTGTGTCCCGGACCTAAGGGGTGGGGGGGCTTATGGAGCTTAAACCTGCAAACAACACTGGTTACTGCACCAATCTGTTCCTCGCATAGAGGTAGACAGCATCACCCAACCACTCTCTGCCTGAGCAGACAACTAACATCGGCAGCCACACTCCCGCTGCCGCCAGTCGACCAACAGTGAGCTCCAGAGTGCTTGTAGTTTTCTCAGATCACCCTGTAAGCCTAGTGATCTTGGAGAGGGGTTCTGTGTCACATATCTGGGGGGTGCGGCTTCAACACTGGCCTCGTTGTCCTGTGCACCCACCCTACTTGAGCTGCCGTGACTTCCAACTCTCTCCTTGTGTGGTATGATCTCCTCAATCCCTCTTTTCTGAATTAATATTCCTTACCACCCTGTCCACAACTGTGATCCTCTCCCCCCCTCTCTCTCTCTCTCTCTCTCTCTCTCTCTCTCTCTCTCTCTCGCTCGCTCTCTTTCTCCCCCTCTCGCTCTCTCTCTCTCTCTCTCTCTCTCTCTCTCTCTCTCTCTCTCTCTCTCTCTCTCTCTCTCTCTCTCTCTCTCTCTCTCTCTCTCTCTCTCTCTCTCGCTCGCTCTCTTTCTCCCCCTCTCGCTCTCTCTCTCTCTCTCTCTCTCTCTCTCTCTCTCTCTCTCTCTCTCTCTCTCTCTCTCTCTCTCTCTCTCTCTCTCTCTCTCTCTCTCTCTCTCTCTCTCGCTCGCTCTCTTTCTCCCCCTCTCGCTCTCTCTCTCTCTCTCTCTCTCTCTCTCTGTCTCTCTTGCTCGCTCTCTTTCTCCCCCTCTCGCTCGCTCTCTTTCTCCCCCTCTCGCTCTCTCTCTCTCTCTCTCTCTCTCTCTCTCTCTCTCTCTCTCTCTCTCTCTCTCTCTCTCTCTCTCTCTCTCTCTCTCTCTCTCTCTCTCTCTCGCTCGCTCTCTTTCTCCCCCTCTCGCTCTCTCTCTCTCTCTCTCTCTCTCTCTCTCTCTCTCTCTCTCTCTCTCTCTCTCTCTCTCTCTCTCTCTCTCTCTCTCTCTCTCTCTCTCTCTTTTCTGCTTTCTGGGAAGCCTCACCAGGACAAAGGCAAACACCTGTTAACTATACACATTTAATGAACGAAGAACATATATAGTACACAGAAAAGAAATAAGAATATTAACCTAAACACTTAAAGCTACCATAACCTGGTTGCAATCCAATACCATCCTGGCTTCTCCAGCCGTCTATATCATGAGGTTGCCCAACTCCTGCCTCTTCATTTATTACTCCTTCACCAAGTGAGTTAATCTCTTGTCATAATAATACTGCACAGTCAGCCCTAGAATATATATATATATACATACATATATATATATATATATATATATATATATATATATATATATATATATATATATATATATATATATATATATATATATATATATATATGTGTGAGGGTACCACCTCTGGTGATAATGTGGGGACCCATAGCCTCGGAGAAGAAAATAAAAAGTATTCAGAGATCTTGTGGTTTCTCACTGAACACTAATATTATCTTCTCCTACCACCCCCATTCTTTTGTATGTACACATATATATTTACTTTATTTGAACTTTGTTACAAAAAAGGAGTTACATATAGGTTACAAAGATGGTTGTCATAGGTTGTCGAGTTCCTCCAGCTCCTCAGATGGCGGGCAGGAACCCTGGATGCAGTGCGCATTTCCCCTCTGTATCGCCACACTGAGGCGCTGGAAAAGAAAGCTTGCAGCTCTCGGGTCCCTTGTTGTTTCAATGAGCCTAGAACCCAGTTCCTTCAAAAAACTGGTAGCACTTTTACCCCAGGCGCCGAGCGTCTCAGAAGCAATGGGGACAAAATTGTAGTGGTGATCCAGTTCTCTATACTTACGGGATTTGGCTGCTTCCCTGTGGGTGGCAGCGCCACCTGGTTGTGCAACACTGAGGTTAATGTAGGTGTTAGCCAGGGTTGATACGCACGTGTAGTCCCATACCAACTGCTTGCCATTCTTCCAGGGGTTCACTGTGATACCATCCGGGCGACCAATAAGAGCATCAGAGTTACGGGGCATTAGGTAACGGGGCTCTCTTTCAGCTGGGCATCCAGCTGTGGTGAGGCTCCTCTTGATGATGTCGTTAACTTCACTGTGCCTCGAGTGCCATCCCCCTGTGCTTTGGCAGAGTAGGCCATGGTGACCGTACCTGTCAGCCACCACCTCGCCGCAAATACACCTATATCTGGTGTGGATTGGGGCAGCAAGGCGGAGGGCCACAGCAATTCGGAGGGCGTGTGGTGTGAGACGCGTGCCAGTTGCCGACATTGGGGTTGCTAACAGGAAATCCCCTGCATGTGGTGCTGCTACTGCTGTGAGGCGAGCAATGTCGTGTTGTGTTGTTGCAGCACCCAGGCACTCTGCAGCAACTTGGTCTACAATGGGACCATCCCAGCTGGATTGCTTGTGGGATTTTGGGGATGGTGGTTGAGGTGATTGGCCTGCACGAGAGACCCACTCTGTGGCACAGCGTGTAAAATTGGGATCATGTACACCTGCCAGCTGATGTAAGTGGGCAGGTAGAATTTCCTTCACAAGGTCGTCGGATGCTGATAAGGAGGACAGGAAGGCTGGAACAGCGATTTGCGTTGCTGTTCGAACTCCGAGGCCCCCAAGTCTTACGGGAAGAGAGGCTTGTTTCCACTGTAGGTCATCGAGAGAGAGGTTAAGGGCTTTTTCTAGCATTGATTTCAGTAACCGGTCATACTCACTTAGTTTTTGGCTACTGTAAGATGGTGAACACCTCAGAAAGTAGGTTAACCTGGGGAGGGACAGACATCTGGTGATGAGGTAGAGTGCATCATGAGCATCAATATCCTCAATCCTCCCATCCATCCTCTTAAGGTCGGCGATTTTCTTATCAAGGACCTCATCGATGGCTTTCAACCCCAGGGGAGCTCCTAGGAGTGTGCTGTCTTCAGGTTTAGTTTTATGGATATTTGGCAGAAGACCCTCTATTCTCTCTACGATGCCCTGGTTGGAACATATTATTTCACATTTAGAAGGGTTCAGGGTGAGGCCTAAAACTGCACCTTGCTCCTGGATTTTTCTGATGTCCTCCAGGAGGGAGTCTTGGGAACCAGCTAGGGTACCATCATCCAAGAACCAGATGTTAAGCTCGCTGGACAGGACCTCTGTGACTTGTTTGATGACTAAGCAGAAAAGGAGAGGAGCGAGGGGGTCACCCTGTTGGACGCCTTCTCGCGAGTCAATTTCATGTTCGCCAAAAAGTAGCTTAAGATCCATACTGTAGCATGAATGTACAAAAGGGTAGAGGGAAGGGAAATGACTATGAACCGCACGGAGTACAGCATCCCTCCGCACCAAATTGAAGGCATTTTTGAAATCTAGCTTGATAAGGGCCTTTTCGTCTGTGATGTTGGCGATGAAGGCTCGAGCTGCATGGGCTGCCGCCTCACACCCTTGTGGAATGCCAAACCCGAGCTGTTTTGGCTTCAGCATGTTGGCCGCTGCATCACTAACTGTTCTTGCAGCTGCCTTTGCGACGAGACGCCGGAGAGAATTGCCCACAGCTATTGGCCTGATCCCTCCATCCTTTTTCTTTAGAGCACAGAGAGATGCTCCAAAAAAGATAGGTCTTATGGACGCTGGTATGTTGCCAGCTAGACATGTGTTGGTGAATCTGGTTAGTTCCACCAAGAGGTTCTTTGCAATGTCACCCAGTGCAGGGTTGAGCATTTGCTTGAGGTGGTTGGGTTTTAGTCCTGTGAACCCACCTGCTGATCCTGTAGGGAAGGACATGGCTGCTTTATGGACCACAGATTCAGCCACCCAGAGAGGTTCTGCTCCGGTAGCCCCCACTTGTACAATGTCGTCCTCACGCGGAGCCCTGGGTGGGTGTTTCTCCCTTAGGGCTTGAGCTGTTGCGGCATCTCTGTCGGCAATTGAGTCCTCACTGGTGATGACTCGTATTGCGCCAATAGTGTTTCCTTCTTCTATTTTCTTGGTGACTGATGTTCTGATTTTTGATGTCTCGGATATGCCACTGTTGCTCTTCCTGCCGTGGGTGTTTCTCGCGCGAGTGGGAAGGCGCACCTGGTTGTCCTCCCTGGGAAAATCATTTATAGCTTTGATGACTGAGGCAGCTAAGGTTTTGTCTCTCCTTGCAGGGGTGGCTAGACATATGTTGCCAAACATTAGGAGGTTGTGCCATGCTTGGGTCGTTCCAGGAGAGTCGTTGACCTTTCTCAGGAGGGCAGATAATTTGGCTGCTGCATGGGGGCGGGCTGCTTTAGGGATGTGTTGCAAGGTTCTGGCCGATGTTGCTTTGATAGCTTCTAATAAATTTTCTGTGGGAATGAAGGTCTGGGAGGTGTTTTGCCTTACGGGCGGTGTGGGCAGTTGATTGGTGTTCTCCCTGGGAGGGCGCCCAGAACCCAAACACCTGGCTCCGTTGTGGTAATGAATGCGCACATTATCGTCACTCAACCGGATATAGCATACCCGGTCACACGTCTGACATCTACCTTGTCTACCCCTGTTTGATGGCTCATCTTGGCTTGGAGAAGCCTGGCTATCTGTTGGGAGCTGCGACATGGGCGGGCGCTGGGCTGGCGCTGGGCGGGCGCTGGGCTGGCGCTGGGCGGGCGCTGGGCGGGAAGGTGGACGGCGGGTGGAGACTGGAGGGTGGGCGGCGGTTGGAGGCTGGGGAGGTGATCAGCTGGCCGTGGCACTTACTACTCAGGTGAGTGGTAATACATATACCACCTCTATACAAAGTGTGGGTATACACCCACTACACAATATGTGGGTATACATTGGGTGGGTGGGTAGCGTAGACACACATGGGAGCCTCCCGGCTTCTATGGGCGGGTGGCAAGGTGGCCTCGTGGGTGGGGAGGCGACGTGGTGGGGTGGGTAGGAGGGGGAGAGCAGGTACTTCCCGGCCTGGGCGCTGGGTGGGGGCGGGGGTCAGGGCGACACTAACACTGGTATAATTTCCCCGTATATCACTACACAATAACGAATGAATCACACACTTGTAATCTGACTCACTGCACGTGTGATGTACTCACAATATGATAGATATGTTGCGCCAATTATCGCTGACAACGTAACTTGTTCAGCAAAACTTTCAAAAAAGAAAAACACAAAACACAGTTTGGCACACGCGTAAACCCCACCTCTCTCTCCTGACCACACAACACCCCTCACTCACCCCCCACCTCCCCTCACTATGGGAGGCCTGCAGGGTCCATCCTGGCCCCTCACTCCAGCCTCCATGACTCCACACTGCCAACCCACCTGTTTTGATAAGTTTTCACATAGATGGTACACCGTAGGCACTTCCGGCCACTCCCACGTCTGCTTGGTGTATTCACGGTGAATATGGTTGAGTCTTGGTACGGTGAGGCCAAGATGTCTCAGGGTAATAGCTGAGAAGGCAGCAGCTCCTCCGCCACACGTCCGTCCCCTAGGCCTCTCCCTATATATATATATATATATATATATATATATATATATATATATATAACTCAGCTTATGGCTGCAACAATAGAAACATCACAATTACACAGTCAGTCCTGTGAGTATATAAAGCTCTGTCTGAGGTTGAGACACTAGATACATCTACATAAGTATTCCTGAACACAAATATGGTCAACCTCTCACCTTGCACGCCAATGACATTCAAGCACTCTCCTAATACATTATAAGTAGTTACCATGAACCTCCACTCTGCATCTGGAGGATCACTACCCTGTGTATCTCTAGATTCTCTCAGAACTGTCTACAAGGGTCTTCTGCAGCTCCTCTCCCAGACTGCTACTCTATGAAGTTTTCCTCGAACACCAGTGATGCTTCACCACTGATTCCACAGACACGTGCAACTGCACTTCCTGTTTCTTCACACAGCTTGAGGTCCAGCTCCTCACTATGGGGGCTCTGCTCTTCCAGAGTTCAGCATTCCTTCTACAGCCTTGGAGTTCCATCCACTAACTTCTTCCCTGGTCTCGAAGTTCTCCCATCAACTCCTTCCCCAAACAAACCTGCAATTCCCATTAACAAGCCAATAAAAATGTTTTCCTACTAACATATAACTAAAATATATTCACACACAATAAGTATCTTCACTCGACATCTCTTTAAACTCTCGCACGTCGCGAGGAGGGATTCCCCTGAGTTTGGGCGAGGCCATGCTCCACCTCCGCTGGCTGCCACCGCCGCCTCCCTCAGTTCAGCCACAGGCACTCGGCGACGGAGGACACGCTGCTGCCTCCTCCAGCTGGTTCCCTTATCTTTACTCTCTTATTTAAGCTTACTGCCTTAATAAAATATACCTAATGTATTCATAAACACTTGCCGCGATCGCTGGGCACACGATCAATCACAGGCAATGACTAACAACTGGTGAAATAGACTTACCACAGAATTTATCGGGTGAAGGGCGCAGTCAAGCCCCCAGTCTTCGACATTGGCGATACCAGTCGCCTACAAAATCGCTATTAAACTGCTTCACCAGGCCTCTCTCATTCCTGACTGAAGCACTAAGTCATCCCCAGGCTTCATACACGAACGCCTGACTAGTTCCTCCTCTTGAAGGAGCACAAATTTGAGGTTCTCCCTTACTGCCAGGGATACAAAGACGATGCAACCTCCTCCCACAACTTCTGTTGCTCAAGTAAGGTCAAGACCCCTTCCGTGAGCCTCACACCTTATCAACAAACTCTCCACATCTCATGTCAAGTCATTTATTTACATACTAGCAGTACCCGGCCACGCGTTGCTGTGGCTCAGCAATTCATGTGCGTTGCTGAGCCACAGCAACCTTCCCTGTCCCTCAGTCCTCCCCCACCATTCCCCCCTCACCCGTCTCCTCGGCCTCCCAACCATTCCCCACTCCACCGTCCCCTCGTCCTCCCCATCATTCCCCCCTCCACCATCCCCTCTTCCTTCCCACCGTTACCCCCTCCCTTGTCCCCTCGTCCTCCCCACCATCTCTCACTTCCGTCCCCTCGTCATCCCCACCATTCCCCACTCCCTTGTCTGATGCCTTCCCAAATGGTCTCATGCTCCCATCAGAAAATTGGGAACATCAAGTGATATTATGTTCCCATCACTGAAATATAAGAAAAACAGTTAAAAAATGAAATGAAATATGAAAAAATATAAAAATAAACAAACAATACTCACAAAATGAAAGGTGTGGTAAACAACACAGCTCAATTCCAACGCAATTCACATAAAATAATTAAATCAAAATGAAAATAAATCAAAATCTATGAAAATTCAGTTTATCAATGCAATTAGAAACATTAGAATGGAATTGTAACATATCTAGCATAGCTTGTATGTTGCTCTTACATGCAACAGATGGCTGCTCTTTTTCAAGGAAAGCATAGTTTTAACTGTCACAGGTGTGGCATCTATACTTATATTTACGAAATGAACGGTATGGTAAACATCACAGCTTAATACCAACACAATGTCACACAAAATAATTCAATAAAAAATAAAATAAATAAAAATCGATGAAAATAAAATTTATCAATGCAATCAGACACATTGACTTGGAATTCGTGACATATTTATTATAGCGTGCATGTTGCCATTATGTGCAACAGATGCTGCTGTTTTTCAAAAAACACATGTTTTTACCTGTCAGAGGGGGTAGCATCTATATAGTAGCTATATAAAAAGATGCGCCTATTCGAATGCAAAGTTGTGTCAAAATTTCAAAGCAATCGGTGAAGAACTTTCGGTGATTACAGTGTGTGTTGCTGTTACGTTCAACAGATGGCACTGTTTTTTTTTTTTTAAAAAACATGTTTTCTCCTCTCACAGATCAGGCATGTATATGGTAGATATATAAAAATACGCGCCTATTCGAATGCAACGTTGTGTCAAAATTTAAAAGCAATCTGTAAAGAGGTTTCGAAGACTTCCCTCACATGAAAAACACAGTTTTCAGAGAAAAACAAGTTTTTTTTAACCGTCACAGACGTGACATCTATATAGTATGTATATAAAAACCTGGCCGGATGCGAATGTAACTTTGTGTGAAAATTTCAAAGCAATTGGTCAACAACTTTCGGAGATTAGAGATTTTGAACAAACGAACATTTCCATTTTTATTTATATAGACTTATCCTCTGCCCATGTTTTAAAATTATTCATCAATATTAGCAAAGTATTTATTATATATTCCTATGTCTGTATTTCTTTGACTTCTCAGTAGTCAGGTCAGATTTGGTGAATAACTCCCAGAGGGGGGGGGGGGTAGACTCGTTTTTCAAGCTACCTAAGATCATAACACTCCCCTCCCCTTATTTTTGAGAGTTATTCCTGTGGCTAGGCTCAGGATAATGAATCAGCCACCACATTGTCTCGTCCTCTTATATGCTTTATTTCCAGGTCATGTTCTTGGAGCAATAAAACCCACCTGGTTAACCTCTGGTTCGCATGTTTCATTTTACCCAAGAATACTAGGGGATTATGGTCTGTATACAACGTCACTGGGTGTTCTTCCCCACTCACATATACTTCAAAATGCTTCAATGCCAGTACCAGAGCCAAAGTCTTCTTCTTGACTGCTCTGTACGGTCTTTGGTGTTTAACAAACTTCTTAGAGAAGAAGGAGATGGGGCGATAGATTTCATCATACCACTGCGTCAGTACTGCTCCTGCCCCTATATCACTGGCATCCATGAATAACGTAAATAGTGCTCCAAAATCCAGCGACACTAGTACAGGTGCCTCAGTCACCAATCTTTTGGCCTTTTCAAATGCTTCTTGTGCTATCCCGTTCCACTCCCACTTCTTGCTCTTCGAGAACAAACTCGTCATAGGAGCGGCTACAGTGGAAAAACTTTCACAGAACTTCTGGTAATACCCGATCATACCTAGGTATCCTAACAACTCCTTGACTCTGGGTACCAGGAAATTGTCGATGAACCTGAGTCCTGGCTTTGTTGCTGTTGACTCTTTCCTTTCACATTACATACTCAAATGTTCTAAACGTTCTAACAAACATGACCTAACATAAGCCTTGCCTTTATTTTTCTCTTTCTTTTTTCTGTTTTTATTTTTCTTTATCTTGTTTTTCTCTTACGTTCCCGTTCTTACTCCTATTATTACACTTTACATTACACCTTACCATCTGAACCTTTTGCCTTGCTCTTATCTTCCTCTAAGGTTTCCATCTCCTCACCTCTCTCTTGCCTTAATTAATGCCCTTGCCTCCCTCGTCTCTTTACGGGCTCACCATAGCCCGTGCTACTGGAACTTATTGTTCTGTGTAGCTGAATCTAAAACAACAACAACAACTCCCTCGTCTCATCACAATCGACTTGATAATGGACCAGGACGGAACGGAACGTCGTTGTCTCTTCAATTTCTAGTGTGTGGTGTGGTCAACACTTTTCAGCTGCGTTATTGTGACTTTTCATGTGCATATGGGGTCAATATTTTACTAATACTCACAGGATGAGTATGGGGTGAATATTATACTACCACTCACAGGATGAGTGTGTGGTATACTTTAAACTACCATTTACTGGATGAGTATGGTGTACACATTAAATTACAGATCTTTGGTTGAGTATGTACTCGCAGGATGAGTATGGGTGTGCATTTTAAACTACCACCCATAGGATGAGTAGTAGTTTGTATGAGTAGTGTGTGCACCCATTAGTTGTTTAGTATGGGGTGCCAGTATAGAACGAGATAGGTTAATGAAGCCCACATTAAACTACCACTCACAGAATGAGTATTGGTTGCACATTGAATTAACGGCTTTACAGAAAAGGAAATGGAAATCAGGGTAAAATTTTGCCTAAATTCTTAGATGATCTCCAGTCAACCAGGTGTTTTAGGGCTGACAGGTGTTTGAGGGCTGACAGGTGTTTGAAGGCTGACAGGTGTTTGAGGGCTGACAGGTGTTTGAGGGCTGACAGGTGTTTGAGGGCTGATAGGTGTTTGAAGGCTGACAGGTGTTTTAGAGCTGACAGGTGTTTGAAGGCTGGCAGGTGTTTTAGAGCTGACAGGTGTTTGAGGGCTGACAGGTATTAAAGGGCTGACAGGCACCAGCTGCATTCAGCGCGTTTAAGGAATAAATCGCTGCTTAAGGGTTTAAGCTCAAGCCCTACTTGATTAGTGAAGCCTTTTCTGAAAAGAGGTTCTGAGTATATTGTAGTATATATTGACTGACCGGCCAAATTGGACAATCAGTAATAAATTATAAATTTGCAGACGATCAACCGGTGACCACAGAGGACATCTCTCCACCCATAGTCAACTTTCGTGAGTGATCCCATCAATGGTCTAGTAAAGTAATTAGTTCTTAACCACTCCTTCTCATTATCTGTGATAACTTCAGAATTCTATAGAAGCTAGACAACAACCCACACTATGGATACCCTGTGACTATTACCCCACAACATTCCAGAGTGTGGACAAAACAGCCAGCAAACCTTCAACTTATCCCTGAGATCGTTTGGACAAGCTTCCATCTTGCGGCCAGAAACTGTGAGTAGTGAGGCTCCCGGGGGTGGCACAGTGACCAGAGCCCAGGAGCCTCCACGGCGCCCCGGGGTACCGCAGGCCGCACTGGACGACCCTCGGTCACTGGTACAGCTTCAGCCTCCCAAGGAAGCGGCGGCGTCGACGGCCCTGCAGCGTGACAGCCCCTCATTCTTTGTGGTGGGCGGGGTCAGGGCCACCAAGAACTCTTGGCCCTGGATGGTACTTTATCTCACTTTATTTTGTTGATGAAATATAACATAATCACATATATATTTTATTTAATTGTAAGTAATATTACTAAAAATAACTAAAGGAATTTACATGACGGCCACTAACACTCTAGTGGCCTCAACGAGGACAAAAAGTCCACGGTTTATCATTTTGAGAACTAGCAAGAATTCCTTCGCTGAGGATGTTAAAATTCACAACATGTTAAAAGGATTAGAACCTGGGGTACTACTGCACCCTCTATGATTCCTAAAGTTTCAACTGAAGCTGAACTAGAGTTTCACACAATCTCCCCCCCCCCCTCCTCCTCCATGCACTCTGGCTCCTCAGGTTGCAATCCTTTTTTACTATGTTCTGGCATAGTTGACTAGAGCGTGTGCCTGGGAACACCCAGCTCATAGGTTCGAACCCTCATCACGATTCCTACGGATTTTCTTATTGATGCATTCACTTTAGTGTAATTACTCTCTGTGTATAATTATTATTATTATTATTATTATTATTATTATTATTATTATTATTATTATTATTATTATTATTATTATTATTATTATTATTATTATTACTCTAACACATTCTCGTACAAGAACACAAGACACATTCCAATATTTACTAGTATCAGACTCATTTACTTCAATACTCTGTCCTTTTGAAGCCTAATGCTCCAGCTACCGTCTTCATTAATTGTGCTGGATGGCTTTTCCTTCTGTTTCATTTTTCCTCCCCCCACATCTCCTTTCTGATGGTTATTTCCCGCCGACTTTTTGCTATTCTTGATTGTTCTTTCAGACGTGTTCTTCTGTTTTGACACCCAGGTGTTTGGGGAGGCACACTTTCTCGCCCCTTGAACTGTGATACCCGACATTTCGAGCTACGAAAGGCTTTTATTGTCAATCCTTGCCTTCGTTGCTGAACCCGATCTCGATGGACTAACGGTTCTTAAGACCGATTGCAGGACATATCCATCATGCACCCCCCTGGGGGTGTTGTTGGGTGTCCTATCCTCTAATTGCGGTTCCATGGTGGGTATGGGGGCTTATTCGTGGATGAAATTTTAACTTGTTCGTTTAGATGCTGATATCTGACCCTCTTTTAACTTTTCAAAATCGTGGGGTGGCCACCAGGCCCCCAGGCCCCCAAGTCGAACTGTGATAGAAGGCTGGGCTCTGTAGCCCCCGCTACATTGGGCCCAGACCATGCTGCTTCTCTGACTCTCCCAACTAAACCTCTCTGCTCCCATCCCACCTCTGTGGCAGGGTTGAGCCCCAAGCCCTCAGTGGTGACCATCTCATCACCTGGAGTGGCTCCATCTCTCATGATAACAACTCCGCCTTTTACTCCTCTTTTACTGAGGGTGCTCAGCGCCATCACCTCCGCAGTCGCACGATTCCTTCTTGCTTTAATACGTTCCAGCTTTGTTTGGTCCTGCTAAATGGACTAAGTTTTTGGAACTCAATCATCTTGATTCTACACGTCCTGATAGTTTATTCATCCATAAACACCTAGTTGATTCGGTAGATACCTTTGTCATTTTTAACCCCACCCGAACTGGTACATGTATCGTTGCTGCCCCTTATCAGGAAACAGCTGACACTTAGCCTCGTTGTCCTGCATTGGGAAGACCTCTGTTCGGATCTCCAAAAATGCCCAGTTAAATGCCAGCATTGGCACAGTTATTCTCCTGCACCGTGTTGCGACTCATGACAGGGAGCTGAAAGACTACCACGAGGATATTAAACATATCCTTAAGGCCCTAGGCCATTCTATCCTCCAGATTGATACGTTCCCTTGACCCCCTCGTGGTCGTCGTCTTCAGCCTCTTTTCATAGTGAAGATTGCTTTTGATAGTAGGTCCCTTCAATCTTTCGTAAGTCTTGCTATGCTCCGTTCAGATGCTCCGTTCAGGAGCACATTCCCTCTCCTCGCCTCTGCAGCAGGTGCTGGAGATTTTGGCATGGTCCCATCAAGTGCTCAAGTGCGATGTCTCTATGCCCCTTGTGTGGAGACTCGGATCATTCTAAGACGACGTGCTCTTCTTCCCAAGCTCACTGCAGCAATTGGGATGATGTCCATCCTACCTTCTCCTGTGCATGTATGCTCTACAAATTTGAGGAAGCCATCCTCAATTTGAAACATCGTGACCATTTATCTGTTCCTTAGGCGAGACGCCAAGTATGCCATCTTCCCTCTTTCTTGTTGACCGTTCCTGTTCTCCTCCTGTTGAGACTGTAGAGGCTGCCTCCTAGTACATTGCTGCTGGTACACCTGTCTTTTTACATCAGAAACGTAAGCCTGGCTTCTCTCATTCTTCCTCCCCAGCAGGTAAGAAAGTAACAATTGCTCTCTTCTTCACCTTTCGACTCCGACTCTACCCCTGCATCCCCTACCATTTTGGAGGTTGAGTCCCCTGTCCCAGCAATGGAGGTTCTCTTGGTCCTCGATTCTCTCTTGGATGCTGGCCTTGATGAGGTGCTCTGGATGCTGCCCTAGATGAGGTGCTCTAAATGCTGCCCTTGATGAGGTGCACTCCCCTGTTTCTGTCTCCGCCTCTCCCTGATTCTCTTGACCGCTCCCTCTCCAATGCCTCCTCCCGCTCTGGACTCTGTCAGTCCGCCTTCGGTCCGTCCGCCCGCTCCCTTAACTCCATCGTCTTTGGTACATTTACGTATGCCCTGTAACCCCGATTTCACTGATCCTGATTTTACTTAGTGTTCTTCTTTGCCTTTGTTTCTCCCTTGTTTTCTGTTTCTGGTCTCACTATTTTTGACAATGTCTATTCTTCAATGGAATATTCGTGGATATTATGCCAACTTCCATGAACTCAAATTTTTAATAACGCAGTTTTCACTGCTTTGTGTCTGTCTCCAGGATCAGGACGAACACCAAGCATCGGCTCCAGGAGCCGATGCTTGGTGTTCGTCCTGATCACTTCCATGGTTATTCCTTTTTCTTCCCCCACTCCAGTTTTTGCTGGGGCCCATAACTATACTGCTCTCTTGATTCGTACTGATATTCCCTTCGTCCCCCTGCTTTTTCAGTCGCACATTCAGTGTTCTGCAGCCCATATCTCCCTACATAATCTATTTTTCTTCTACCTTCAAGCGTTGGCATAGTTAACACCTCTAGCCTTTCCTGGTAACTTGTTTTACAGTTCCGAATCCATTTTGTAGCATGCCTTTGCACCTTTCCCAGTTTATTGATGTGCTTCTTGAGAACCAGCTGCACCATACAACTGTTGCATATTAAAGTTTTGGTCTCGCAAAGTTATGAACAGTTTCTTTAGTATTTCACCGTTCATGTAATTGAAAGCAAGTCTGAAGTTGGAAAGCGACGCATACGCCCCTCGCACAATGTTCTTTGTGTGTTCCTCTGACGACAGTTTACTATCCAAAACCACCCCTAGGTCTCGTTCTTTATTAGAGTTCTTTAATTCCTTTCCACATAGTTTATAAGTTGTGAGCGGTGTATTTCCTTTGATTCCACATTCCATAACATGGCATTTATTCACATTAAATACCATTTGCCACATGTCGCTCCAAGTACTTATTTTATCTACATCAGTTTGAAGGGCATGACTGTCGTCTGCGTCTGCTATCTTCCCCAGTATCTTAGCATCACCCACAAACATGTTCATATAATTCTGTATTCCTTCTGGTAGATCGTTTATGTAGACGACGAACATTACTGGTGCAAGAACTGAACCCTGTGGTACTCTGCTAGTAACACTCCTCCAGTCAGATACATTGTCTCTGATTATCGCCCTCATCTGTCTGTCAGGAACTTTTTCATCCATGTTAGAAGCTTCCCTATCATCCCTCCAACGTGTTCCAGTTTCCAGAACAAAACAGAAACTTTTATCAGGTACTGATAGACACAGTCAACCCAACCACCTCTTACCTGTAGAATCTCTTTGACTCTATCATAAAAAAACTGAGAAGTTTTGTTACACAGGATCTTCTTGCTCGAAAACCATAGTAGATGTATGTTATTATGTCATTACTCTCTAGGTGTTCAAGCCATTTACTTTTAACCTAGTGTTTTGACTACTACGCTTGTTAATGATATGGGGTGTGGTCTGGAATTGGCATTGTGTCCTACTCTCTGAAATTCTTTTTTTGTACAAACACACTTTGGAACTGTTCCTTTTGCATTTCACACATTTCTTTGTCCTACTCATTGAACCTGTTCAAAATTCTCAGTCTCTGGATTTTATCCTTTACATGTAGCTTGCTTTTAATGAATTTAGAGAAAAGACCCAGATCTGTTTCACATTTGTCCGCTATATGTTTCTCAAAGTTTCTTTCTGCCTCTCTCCTCACTGCTGTGTATTTTTCTTGCTGGTTTGTCGTGCTGGTATGTTTGAGGGTTAGGACTCTTCCTATATTGTATTCATTTTCTTGTGTTTTCCTCTCTGGCCCTCTTACAATTTATGTGGCACCAATCCTGTTTTCTAGTTCTTCATCTTTGTGTTGGTATAAATTTTGTTGTGCCTTCATCGTATATTTCACATAACTTGGCATACATAACTTGGATTTACATTCATCAGTTATTTCAACGTCCCCATTCTCTTCTAGATTATATCGCAACGCATATTTAATTTCCAATAGGACATAATCACTCTTTCCTAAAGTAAGGAGGTACTGGATGTCAAATATATCTTCTTTCCTGGTGAAAGAATTCTAGCCAAATAATTTCTGAGTCTGACTCAGTTTTGATTCTCTTGTTTTACTGTTTTCTGAATGGACATAACAAAGGAAATATTAATAGGGTATTAAAAGTATCAACCAAGACAAAACATGAAAAATGGGTATAAATTGGATAAGTTTATATTTAGGAAAGACCTGGGTTAACTCTGGTTCGGTAACAGGGTTGTTGATTTGTGAAACAAATTATCGCGTATTATAATAGAAGTTGGATGCCGATGAAAAGTCACAATAACGTGGCTGAAAAATGTTGACCAAAGTACACACTAGAAATTGAAGAGACGACAACGTTTCGGTCCGTCCTGGACCATTATCAAGTCGATTGTGATAATGGTCCAGGACGGACCGAAACGTCGTCGTCTCTTCAATTTCTAGTGTGTGGTTTGGTCAACATAGACGTAGGATCCATTGATTGTTTCAAGCGTAGGTTAGACATATATATGAATGAGATTGGGTGAATGTAAATAGGAGCTACCTTGTATGGGCCAATAGGCCCTCTGCAGTTACCTTTATTCTTATGTTCTTCTTATGTTTCTACATTCATCCATGTTTCGGTAGGAGCAATAATATGTATTATTTATGTGAAGACAACAGCATTTAAATCGTTTATTTTGTTTCTAAGATTCCTACTTTTTGTGTAATATATCTTAAGTGTACTGCTATTTTGAGGCCCTTCTCTTTCCCTGTTCATTTTGCAAGTTTTCCTCCATCAACACACCTACTTTTATTGCCGCCTTTCTCCAATATCTACTAACGGTTTAAACCCAAGCAAACCCCTCCAACCACAGGTTCCAACGAGCTGGCAACAGCAACAACCCCAGCATTAGATAAATGCACCCCATCCCGAGCATACGTCATTCATTCCAAATAAGTGTTCCACAGTTATCAATGAATGATATTGCATTTGATTTGCAATGTTTGACATCAAGTACATTCATTTTGACAACCATTCATTTCCAACTCCTTTTCTTGGAAGAATGCCACATATGCTCGGAATTCCTCCCTTGTTCCTAACTAATTCTATGACTGTCTTAAACCTCTGTATAAGTGCCTCACTCCACACTCGTCTAACATCATTTCCACCTGCACTGATACAAATAATGGGAGTGGTCCCATTTCCAGCCAAAATATTATTCATGTTGTTAACAATATCCCCAATTCCTGCTCCCGGATAGCAAACCCTTAACCTGTTCCCCCTCTCGCTGGCACAAAAAGCTTTATCCAAATACCTCATCTGGGAAACTCCTACAACCTAAATTTTCAGAGCTACTTCCTTTACTTTGTGAGCACCTTGAGGGACCGGTGCTCCTTTTGTTGTCTTGCCGTTCGAGCGAACTGCAGCCTCCCAACAACACTCTTCTTCAGGCACGGCGAATGAGTTTGATGTTTACAGAACATCGGTAGGGGACCTTGCCAAAGTTGTTCTTAAGACTACTGTCCTTTGCGACATTCCAAGGCGAAACCTTTATAATACTGATCTCCTCCTTTGTTTTCCCTTGACGCTGTTTCAGCTGTCGTAGCTCCTCCCATAGGGAATCCAACTCTGTCTTCAGAGCTCCACATAGATCAACCCGTTCTCGCAAATTCGTATAGTCAATATTGACTTACTAACTACGTGCATAGGTGATATACTAAACATAATAGATACCCTTAAAAAGCTTCATAGAAAACACCAACCTTACCTAACCTTGTTAGTATGTTAAGATTAGCATCTAATTGCTTCGTAATTACAATTATTACTTAACCTATACCTATAATAGGTTAAGTAATAATTGTAATTACGAAGTTATAAGATGCTTATCTTAACATACTAACAAGGTTAGGTAAGGTCGGTGTTTTCTATGAAGCTTTTTAAGGGTATCTATTATGTTTAGTATGTCACCTATGCACTTATTTAATGAGTCAATATTGACTATACGAATTTACGAGAACGGGTTGCAACGATTCATCAGTTCCTTCACTTCACCTTCCGTTATTACTATGATAGCACAATCGGAGCTCCAGGTAACACACCCTCTCACTGTAGGCAGTAAACATATGAATGAAATATAAGAATAAACACTATCTATATCTACCCTGTCAATTCCTCTGAGAATTTTGTAGGTAGAGATCATGTCTTCCCAAGCTCTCTTATCTTCCGGCGTCGTGAGGTGCATTTCATGCAGCCTTTCCTCGTAACTCATGCCTCTTACTTCTGGGACTAGCCTAGTGGCATACCTCTGAAACTTTTCCAGCTTCGTCTTGTTCTTGACAAGGTAAGGGCTCCATGCTGGGGCCGCATACTCCAGGATTGGTCCTGCACATGTGGTATACAAGGTTCTGAAGGATTCATTACACAGGTTCCTGAAGGCAGTCCTAATGTTAGCCAGCCTCGCATATGCCGCTGACGCTATTCTTTTGATGTGGGCTTCAATAGACAGGTTGGGCGTGATATCAAATCCTAGATCTTTCTCTCTGTTCGTTTCATGAAGGACTTCATCTCCCATCCTAAATCCTTAACCTGACCCCTTCCAAGTGCAATATAGTCGTAATAGCTTGACACTTTCCCTCGATAGATCACTTCACTTCTCATTCGGTATCCTGTGTCTGGTCTCCTGTTTCCACGGCCTAGCTTCATTACCTTACATTTGCTTGGGTTGAATTTTAGTAGCCATTTCTTGGACCATTTATTCAGTTTGTCTAGGTCATCTTGTAGCCTTATACTATCTTCCTCTGTCTGAATCCTCCTCATGATTTTTGCATCATCATCATCAAATAATGAGAGGAACGTATCTATTCCCTCTGGGAGATCATTTACATATATCAGGAACAATATAGGTCCAAGAACTGATCCCTGTGGGACTCACCCCTTACAGTGACTCGCTGTGTGTTTGTGTGTGTGTGTGTGTGTGTGTGTGTGTGTGTGTGTGTGTGTGTGTGTGTGTGTGTGTGTGTGTGTGTGTGTGTGTGTGTGTGTGTGTGTGTGTGTGCGTGTGTGTGTACTCACTAGTTGTGCTTGTGGGGGGGTTGAGCTCTGGTTCTTTAGTCTTGCCTCTCAACTGTCAATCAACTGATGTACATGTATCTTTATCTACCCTATCAATTTCTTTGAGAATCTTGTATGTGGTGATCTTGTCGCACCCTATCTCCTCTGTCTTCCAGTTACGCGACGTTTAATTCCCGTAGTCTCTCCTCGTAGCTCATATCTCTCAGTTCGGGTACTAGTCTGGTAGTAAATCTTTGAACCTTTTCCAGTTTAGTCTTATGTTTGACTAGATATGGACTCCATGCTGGAGCTGCATACTCCAGGATTGGTCTGACATATGTAGTTTACAAAGTTTAGAATAATTCCTTACACAAGTTTCTAAAGGCAGTTCTTAGGTTGGCCAACCTGGCGTATGCCACTGATGTTATCCCTTTAATTTGGGTTTCAGGGGACAGGTCTGAAGTGATATCAACCCCGAAGTCTTTCTCTCTCTCTCTGTCTCTTGAAGAATTTCATCTCCTAAATGATACCTTGTATCTGGCCTCCTGCTCCCTACATCTATCTTCATTACATTACATTTGCTTGGGTTAAACTCTAACAACCATTTGTTCGACAATACCTTCAGTTTGTCTAGATGTTTTTGAAGCCTTAAGCAGTCTTCCTCTGTCTTAATCCTTCTCATAATTTTGGCATCGTTAGCAAACATTGAGAGGAATGAGTCTTTACTCTCTGGGAGATCATTTACGTATATCAGAAACAGGATTGGTCCAAGTACAGAGCCCTGTGGGACTCCACTGGTGACTTTACCCCAATCTAAGGTCTCATTGTAACTCTCTGCTTCCTATTGCTTAGGTACTCCCATATCCACTGGAGCACCTTACCAGTTACTCATGCCTGTCTCTCCAGGTTATGTACCAGCCTCTTATTGGGTATTGTGTCAAAGGCTTTCCAAAAGTCCATGAAAATGCAATCCGCCCAGCCTTCTCATTCGTATTTAATCTTTGTCACCTGGTCGTAGAATGAAATAGAATCGTAGAATTAAGTCAGTAAGGCAAGATTTACCCTCCCTGAACCCATGTTGGCGATTTGTCACAAAGACCCTTCTCTCCAGATGTGTTAGTAGGTTTTTCTAACGATCTTCTCCATCATCTTGCATGGTATACAGGTTAAGGACACTGGCCTATAGTTCAGTGCCTCTTGTCTGTCATTCTTTTCGTATATTGGAACTACATTAGCCATCTTCCATATTTCTGGTAAATCTCCCGTCTCCAGTGACCTACTATACACTATGGAGAGTGGCAAGCAAAGTGCCTCTGCACATTCTTTCAATACCCATGGTGAGATTCCGTTTGGACCAATAGCCTTTCTCACATCCAGATCCAACAGGTGTCTCTTGACACCTCTTTAATTTTGAACCGTTCCAAGGCCGCCTGGTTTACTGCCACCTCTCCTAGCGCAGTGACCTCACCTCGTTCTGTTGTGAAGACCTGGAACCTCTTGTTGAGTTCTTCACACTCCTCTCTGTCATTCTCTGTATACCTGTCCTCACCCGTTCTAAGTTTCATCACCTGTTCTTTCAGTGTAGTTTTCCTCCTGATGTGACTCTGGAGTAGCTTTGGTTCGGTCTTGGCTTTGTTTGCTATATATATTTCATAATTTTTCTCTGCTTTTCTTCTCACAATAACACTCATTCCTGGTTCTCTGGTATCTCTCTCTGCTTTCTGGTGTTCGCAAGTTCCTCCACTCCCTTTTGATCAGTTCTCTTGATTCCATACATGCCCTATTAAACCATGGATTCTTCTTTTGCTTCTCGATGTTTTCCTTTTGGGCCGGGATAAACCTGTTTGCTGCCTCCTGACACTTTTGGGTGACATAGTCCATCATGTCTTGTACAGACTTAGCTCTAAGGTCTGTGTCCCATGGTATATCCTTTAGGAAACTTCTCATCTCCTCATAATTTCCATTTCAGTATGCCAACCTTTTGTTTACTAGTTCTTTTTTGGAGGGAGATAAATCCTAGCTCTACCAGGTACTCAAAGATCAATACACTGTGATCACTCATTCCCAAGGGTGCTTCCAACTTAACTTCCTTTATATTCCACTCATTTAGGGTAAATATCAGATCAGGTATGGCTGGTTCATTTTCCCCTCTCATCCTTATCGGTTCATTGATGTGTTGGCTTAGAAAGTTTCTTGTTGCCACGTCCAGCAGCTTAGCTCTCCATGTGTCTGGGCCTCCATGTGGGTCTCTGTTCCCCCAATCTATCTTCCCTTACCCTACAGAGTTGAAGAACTCTGTAGGGTAAGGCAGGTCCTAGTCAATAACGGCTTCTCCAATGGTTTCATCGAAGACATCATAAGAAGGAAAGTGAAAAGCCATGCAACCTCTGAAGAGACAACTAACACAACACCTATACCCCCTATTAGACTATTTTACAGGAACTTCTTTTCCACAGCTCATAAAACGGAGGAAAGGGTCCTGAAAGATATTGTTAATAGAAACGTTATCCCTACAGACAAAAATCAGAGGATACAACTGACGATTTACTATAAAACCAGAAAAACGGCCAGCCTACTCATGAGAAACTCTCCAGACACAAAACAGAACGCTTTAAAAGAGACTAACGTCGTCTATGCCTTCAAATGCCCACTTGGGGACTGTAAGCTCCAAAAAACCCAGTATATAGGCAAGACAACAACATCTCTTTCTAGGCGTTTAACGATGTATAAGCAACAGGGCTCCATTAAGGAACGTATAATCTCTTCCCATAACCAAACCATCGCCAGAGAAATCCTAGTAAACAACACAGAAATCATCGATAGATACAGCGATAGCAGGCGGCTTGACGTTTGCGAGGCACTACACATCAAGAAGTCAACACCAGCAATCAACAGCCAATTATTGCACAACTATATTCTACCCACCTCAAGACTCCGCTCCAATATAGAAGCATCAAGAAATATGGACCAATAGGCTTTCTACAAACACTTCTATTCAATACCCATTGTTTCTGTTCTGTCTTGTGTTGATACTTTTAATACCCTATTAATATCCCCTCTTGTTCTGTCTTGTGTTAATGCCACATCACCTTTCCCACCTCACTCAAATGTAGATATAAAATCAGAGATACGTAAGTTCTAATCAGTTGTGTATTTGTGAAGTCCTTGAAAATGTAATAAGTTTTACGAAACGCGCCCGTGTCGCGTCAGACTAGAAATAAAAATGAATTTTGGAGAAGTGATTTTTGATTTACCTCCAACAGTGAAGCGTAATGTACGAAAGATTGAGAAAATTCGTGTTAGAATTATTAATCTTACTTTTTCGGTCATATTTAATAATATATGTCTACAGGAAAGACTGCTACCAAAATATACTAAAATATATATATATATATATATATACATATATATATACTTATGAATGTATGTGTGTGTGTATGTATGTGTATACAGGCTATGTGGAAGCTACTCAGAATTGCATTTCACTTTTGTAAACGATATTAATGACATTATGCAAAACGGCACATCGAATTAACATTGTTTATGTGGGGCAGACATTAATCTGTATATTTATGTATCTATGTATGTAGTGAGATTAGCATTATATAAGCGCTACAATCACCCGTGATTGATTATTCAATAAATTACTGAACTATATGTTTAACAGATCTCTAACCCTGTCCCTGGAGGTCAGAAGAAAATGAATGTATGCTGGTTAACATTGTAAATGTGTGGCCACGTATGTGGTAGAAAATAATAGATCCTAATGATTTTAGCTCCTTGTCTATATACAGTGTGAGATGTAGAGCATTGTAGTCAATCACAGAGCGTATAAATGATACATAGAACATTCTAGCAAGTCTCACGTTAATTCCAAGATTGACACCAATAAGGACCGGCAAGGGCTTTAATCTTTCCCAGAGTCTCCTCTTGAAAGAAGAAAGGTACCCAAGATCGTTAATGGGGACATCAATGTTTCTGTAAGTCTCGCAGTTCTCAAGTGCTCGCCCATCTATATGATAATTGGGTGGTGGAATACCACATGGAATGAGGGCACGAGTGTTTTGTACCGAGATAAGGAGGCCACATTCCTCAGCTCTAGTAGCACAAGCATCGAGCAGAACTTGCATTCTAGGCTCTGAGGCAGCGGGTAAACATGTATCATACTGACCACCAACAGTGACGTTCGCAATGACGGTAACTGTAACCTTCATTGCGGTCGCAAAGTGCGACCGCAATGACTTAGTCTCAGGTTCGCGTCACCTCACAGCTCCGGTGGATTTTCTCACTAATGACATTTGCAATATATCCAGCAGAATGACATCACCCCGACACCAGGCAAGTTCCCAACAACCAATATATAAGGTCAGGTGAAGGGGAACATATGGCGACCAGTCTTGCCACAGGTAGTCAAGAACATCAACACTTATGATACACGACCTAGCCACCCGCCGTTATCTGTACCTTTGCCAGCACTCAGCAGTAACACACTCCGGCTCAACATCTCACAACCTCCATCTACTTCATCACCAACCTCTGTAACTAAGTAACAGTGGTTAGTTGTATATATCAAATATTCAACAAAAAATACCATACTGTGTGTTTGTCTTATAGTAACAAGGGTTACAATAGCAATTTAGCACAGTTTAAGTCTGGCTGCCACTTAGGTTGGTTGCACGTGATTTTGTGTATCGGCCAATAGATGAAATTACTATAAAAAGGCGCCTAACCATCCCAAGTTAACATCAGCCGTTTACTAAACTTAATAGGGATTATTATTTCCTCAGCTGAACGTGAGGACGTTCCCAAAGGAAAGTCCTCACTCTCAGTTGGCGTTCAGTTGCACTATCGCATGTCCCTCAGTCCGGATTAGTTTTGTATGATTACAGTTATGAAGAGAGGGTCTAAGATTCTCCCAGCTTCCGAAGTGTTATGCGAGAGACCCTCACGACCCGGTAGATCATACTTGCAACACCTGCCTGAGGACGGCCATGCACTGTGAGTCCCTACCTCAACACAGTGACCTTGGAGCGTGTACCACTACTCCGCCAACCTAGCTACTGTATTTCCTTTGTATTATTGAAATTATAAAGGGCATATCAAATTGGGAATAGAGTAACCAAGAATGCCCTTGGGCTAAATAATCAGTCCTTGTTAAAATATATGTAATCTCTGGCCCAAGTTAGTATATTTATGTACTATAATAGGTTTGGTTATTGACTTCTTTCTCTGACCTTCTGCAAAATTATTAGAATAAAACTTGATTTTTGTGCATTAGTTCATATTTTGTACTTCCATCTATAGCAACTATAGGTACCATCTTCCCGGATGACAGGTTAGAGTACATAGGTGCAGCGAGAGGATTTTGGGAATACACAAGTGCCGCAATAGATATTTGTGAGTACACAAGTATAGCAATAGAGTTTTGGGAGTACACAGGTGCAGCAATAGAGTTTTGGGAGTACACAGGTGCAGCAATAGAGTTTTGGGAGTACACAGGTGCAGCAAGAGAGTTTTGGGAGTACACAGGTGCAGCAAGAGAGTTTTGGGAGTACACAGGTGCAGCAAGAGAGTTTTGGGAGAATACAGATACAGCAAGAGGATTTTGGGTGAATACAGGTGCAACGAGAGGATTTTGGCAAAAAAACTGATGCATCGAGAGAATCTTGGGAGAGTACAGATGCAGCAAGAGGATTTTGAGAGAATACAGATGCTGCAAGAAAGTTGTGGAAGAATACAGGTGAAGCAAAAGGGGTTTGGGAGAACACAGCTGCAGAGAAACGGTTTTGGGAGAACACAGATGCAGTGAGAGGATTTTGGAAGGATATAGTTGCAATGAAAGGATTTTGGGATAATACAGGTGCAGCAAAAGAATTATAGAGAATTAAGATGCAGCAAAAGAGTTTTGGAAGAAAACAGGTGCAGTGAGAGGATTTTGGGAGAATACAGGTGCACCGAGAGGAACCTGTCATTATACTGGAGAAAGAAGAGGCTTTTGGAAAGGGTCCTCATACACACTACCATAAGAACACAATCTAACTTATAACTGGCAGGCAACAGGGGTCTGGAAATTATGTTACTGTCCAAGAACTAGTTCTCTTTTGCATTTCAGACCAGTTCAAGTTGTTCGTCTCGGAGAACACGACTATAATGACGACGACGACGGAGCAGCTCACGTAGATTTTGGCGTAGCGGAGTCCATCTTGTATCCAGAGTACGTGCACCCGCAGGGCTACCACGACCTGGCACTCATCAAGCTGGACCGCAAGATTGTCTTCAAAGTTCGTGTTGTTCTCTCTCTTATCTCAGGGAAATTGAACAGTCGCCTATAGGCCTCCGCTATGTTGTTTTAATCACATTATCTCAGGAGATAAAAAACTTATCCTCCAGCTGATATTTTCTTTCTCTTGGCGAAAAAAAAACAATGAAACCAAAACAAAAAAATCTAAATAATCAGATGAGTATTTTCATTATGGGTCTGGACGCGAGAAAATAAGGAAGTTAAAGCTCATCAAGCCACTTTCAGTTTAGACGTCTTAAGACCAAGGGGAGTGATGGAGCAGGGAAGTGGGGGGGCGTGTGGTGGGGGTAGGTAGGTGGGGGGGGGGCATGTGGTGGGGGCAGAGAGATGGGACATGTAGGTGGGGGGGCATGTGGTGGGGGCAGGGAGGTAGGGCGGACTTTTTTTTTTTTTTTTACTAAAGAGGAAGGTGAGGCGTAGGTGAAAGGAAGTTTAAAAGTGGGAAATACTGTGAGAGTTATGAAAGCAGGCGGGCTGTCCGCCTTTCTGACACGGTGTGTGGGTGATGGCAGGTAAGCTAAGCTTGCTCTCTCTTGTCAGGGAGCTGTGAGTGTGTGAGAGGTTCTTCACATGTGTTTCACTATATATGGATGTCTATAGATTAGTACTGTCCACTCCTCATATATACACACTCCGATGCTTCCACATTGTAAAGTAACAAGGATAAGGCAGGACAGAGAAGGCTGGGCAGACTGCATATTTCTTCACTGCCAAAAGGCCTTTGATACAGTACCGCACATGAGACTGCTATACAAACTTGAGAGGCAGGCAGGAGTAAGCGGAAAGGCCCTAGCATGGGTAAGGAACTACCTAGTAGGAAGGAGCCAGAGGGTAATGGTAAGGGGCGAGAAGTCGGACTGGCGAACAGTAGCGAGTGGAGTACCTCAAGGATCGGTGCTGGGACCAATCCTCTTTCTAATTTTCGTAAATGATATGTTTACAGGAGTGGAATCCTACATGTCAATGTTTGCGGATGACGCAAAATTAATGAGAAGAGTTGTGACAGATGAGGATTGTAGGATCCTTCATGAGGACTTAAACAGGTGCAGAGATGGTCAGAGAAATGGCTACTGGAGTTCAACACGAGTAAATGTAAAGTTATGGAAATAGGATCAGGTGATCGGCGACCAAAGGGGCAGTACACAATGAAGGGGAACAGCCTACCTGTAACGATTCGAGAAAGAGACCTGGGAGTGGACGTAACACCTAATCTAACTCCTGAGGCACATATAAATAGGATAACGACAGCTACGAACTCTACACATGCGAAAATTAGAACTTCATTCAGAAACCTAAGTGAGGAGGCTTTTAGGGT